>NW_003303751.1:91264-148121 GCF_000142945.1 Phytophthora infestans T30-4
AGGCATAAGGAGGTTTACGTAGCAAGTTAAGACGACAAACAAATGCATATTATATTTTAAACGCTGAAAACAGTTCCTGACCGGTCGCTTCTACCGCTTTCTCTCGCGCTTATTTGTCTTCGTAGTCACCTCTGGCTGCATCAAAATTATCCACATGATACGCAGTCGCATGATGGCGACATCGTCTTGTGTAGCGGTTGCGTTAGCAAAAATGGTGCTTTCCTTGAGTACTGCGTATGTTTGGGCGATACACAACACCCCGCATGAAGATCCATCTGGCTGTGTTGGCGCATTGAGCCACACCCATTTTCGACGACAGGAAAATCAGTAGCTTGCATGGTCTCATGATACCAGTTCCGTAAAAATTTAGCCATTGTGTCCTGGAAAATGGCTTCCATTGTTGCTAGAAATTCCGTCCCACACAAGGGTTCGTAATAGTACGGTGTGATGCTGGGCGTTTCCTGCTGATAGGCCAGTCTAAAATGATGACGCCCCAGTGATTTCCGTTTAGGTGAACTGACAGCACCACATAATTAAAATGACGATATTCGTGTCTTCGGAGGCTTGGGCATCCCACCGTCGGAGCGAACGAACTCAGCGCGTAGCAGTCGCCAAGCGCACCTCAGATGCAGCGAATAGTAAAGTCAATCACGAGGTCGTTCAACATTCGAGTCCGGGCCAGGCTTCCCACCATATTGTCCACCCTGATAGAGCACGCAGCACTCGTAAGCCTAAATTCCGAGTTAAGGCAAGATCCGCGCAAAATATTTGCAGCTTCGCTCGCCAAATCTTTGTGTTGCTCGCCCGCTTCAAAAGGGAATAATACTTCCAAATCAGTATCTTCGTCAAACAACAGTGGCGTATCGAGCATCGTTTCCCACTTAGTTGATAGAAGCCATTCCACATCTTCGTACCATGCAGTGCATTTTGCACAAATGTTGTAGAACTCTTTCATTCGGTACACAGCCCCGCTAAACATACAATCCAAAGGGTGCAACACAAGAAACAGCACAAAAATGTTAGCAACACTAGAAACAGCACAACCTGATGAGCAGCATTGCGAAGTACGAACCTGGTGAACTTCGGAGTTCCGCCCGAGAAGAAAGCTACGATCTCCTTAGTCGTTCCTTCCGAGTGCTCCGAGTCGGAATTATTGGCGAAATATATGGGTTTGGATCGCTTGCTCTTCTCTTCTTGTATAACTGCACTTAGCTCTGTCACCAGGTGCTTGGGGACAACGAAGTTGTAGTCGAACTGTTCTGCTCGCACGTAGGCTCGTTGACTGCGCGCAGCCCGTGCGCCGATGAAGTCGTCCGTCTTGGCAGTAGAGTAAGTTGCCAGAATTGATCGGACGTACTCGACGTCATTTGTATTGTTTGCCCACTCGAGTACTCGTAAAAGTACTATTGCGCTTTTTTCTGGAAGTGTAATAGCTGCTAGTCGCTGCGGCTTCGCCACCGCTTTTATCCGCGCCTGTAACGGGCCAGGTATTTACTCCGTTACTTGCTTACACTATAGTGTTGAGGAAGCTCGCAATAGGACGACTGAGTCTTAGGTTTAAGGAAAAATCAACTCTGACTTTATTTTAGGACCAAGGCCACAGCCCTGGCCACTCAAATACACGTCATAGTCCAATTGGCTAATAATGGGTCTGGCTCCCCATATATCAGCCAATGGTATGACAGCATTTCAGCACACGCTAGTCGTGTGCTGATGCACCTACTTTTGTAAAGAAATCTACCTACTTATGTAATGGAGGGGCCCATTACATTACCCCCCTCTTAAAGTTGCACTTACGCAACATAAGCACTGATGAAGAACATTGGAGAAGACGGCTGGAACGGCGGAGACAGCGGCGACATCGGCCACACTCACGACATCAAGCCACTGGCGTATCAACAAGAGACACCACGCTCGGCAACGAGCGTGCAGAGCGAGAACATCTCAGACAACAGCTTGGAGGCCACCGTCGCTGGCGCTGGTGTCGACACACGTGGGCTTCGAGGCGCCAGGTGAGGTTCTGGTGGAGTGAAGCTTGACCTCTGGAATTGTCCTGAGGCGCATCAAATTCTCTGCGACGTCGTGTCCGAGCGGGTAACGGAGCATGCTCACGCGCAGTACGCGTGAGTTCGATTCCCACGGAGACCAAACTCCGCGACAAGAGCACGAGCAAGTTTTTTTGCAAGGAAACGCTGGTACGATGATCACCACAGACGCAAAGACTGAGCGCCGACTGGAAGACTTCTTGTGCTTGGGGATACGCTCATCGTGAACGTCCACGATGTTCTAGCAGACACGAGGATCACGAAGACAGCGCACGAGGGGTACTTGAGACTGCGAATACGGGGACGACAACCACTTCACTCAGTTGACTGAGCGACGATGTGCGACTGCCCAGCGTACGAAGAAGTATCCTTGTAGACCCCAGGCGACTGCGACGTCCGGAATATAGGTGACCTGCGAGCTGGGGTTTCACTCGTCGTCGTGGAAAACTCGCGTCACTCACGCTGCACTCACTCACTCACTCACTCACTCACTCGCTCTCACTCACTCACTCACTCACTCACTTACTTACTCACTCACTTGTTCACTCGGCTTACTCACCGAGTGGTACAGTGCCGAGTTCTCGTGTAGCTGGTCACCGGTTCGATGCGTCAACTCTACTTTTCTTCTTAATCATCATGGCGAGCGCCCTCCGTGTACCCGCGGAGGCTGGTCGCCTTCTTCACCGCGGATATCAGCACCCGGCTCACTCACGCTTCGGAACGTGAGTGCCTTCTCGTATTCGTTCACGATGTCGGGAACGTCTTCCCGCAAACGACTGCGCGGCTCCCAAGTATCTTCACCTGGGGGGAGTCCCAGCCAACGCACGCGATAGTGTTGTTCCTTGTCCCGCAGGGCGCGACCCTGTGGAAACGCTTCAGTGTGACCGTCACGGGTACCATGACACTGGCGAAAGTCGTGGTCGACGATTCGCTCAACGATCCAACGCTGATCGCCCGAAGAGTCGATCAAAGGAGGAGGACCATCTCGCTGGAAAGTTGCCGCGTCACTCGAGGACAAATCAGCGTCCGGGATCTCGGACGGATGGTATTTCTTTAAACGTCCGACGTAGAACGTCGGATGTAGCCGTAGTGTCGAAGGAATATCCAGAGTGTAAGCGTCACCAATGGTCTTGATCACCGTAAACGGCCCAATAAAGCGCGGCGCGAGTTTGTTCGCGCCGAGGTTGGTAACCGCAGAGTTTCTGATACCTTCAGTCGACAGGAGCACTCGTTCGCCTGTCGTAAACGTGGCTGTGTTCTTGCGGCCAGCCTTATCAGCGTTCTCCTTCTGCTTGTCCACTGCGTCCTGCAGTGCGTCACGAACATAGCGGGTGACCGCTTGGCGCTGTAGTACGAAGTCGGAGACGACTGCGGAGTCGATTGGTCGCGCCGCATGCTTCGGCGCGTAGTTAGCTGGCGCAAGTGAGCTCGATGCGGAGCGTGTCACTGCGTTGACCGACGTGGGAACAGGGGATACACTCGAGATATCATTAGCAACCGGTGTATGTACCGGTTGACCCAGTACCGGTGTAGCCGCCGGAGACATCGCAGATGGAGTAGACGGCTTGTCGGCAGCTTCTTCCCCACCCAGAGTGGAGACACGCGGCGCTGTGGGATGGCCCACGGCGAGGAGAGCAGGGACACGCGGGTGTCGCGCGTTATTAACGAAGAAGGGCGTCAGCCCAGTCGACGCGTGTACCGCGTTGTTCAGAGCGAACTCGGCCAGTGGCAGAAACGAGCTCCAGCTGGAGAACGACGTCGCGTAGCTTCGAAGGACGTCTTCGAGGACGCGATTTACGCGCTCCGTCTGGCCGTCCGTTTCCGGATGGGCTGCTGTGGACATCATTAGCTTCGAGCCCAGTAGCTCGAAGAGCTTTGACCAGAAGGCCGACGTGAAGCGCGGGTCGCGGTCGGAGACGATAGATTCGGGAAGGCCATGATGACGGAAGACAGCATCGAGGAAGTGCACCGCGGTATCTGCCGCGGTGATCGCATCCGACACCGGAATCAGGTGAACCATCTTGCTGAAGCGGTCTACGAATAATAAGACACCTGATCGTCCTTTAGCATCGGGTGGGAGCCCGAAGATGAAGTCCATCGACACCGAGCGCCAGGCCTCGGTGGCCACTGGTAGAGGACGCAAGGGAGCCTGCGAAGACGAGGCAGGTTTCACGCGCTGGCAGGTCTCGCAGGTGCGCACCCACTTACGCACCCATTTGTACAGGTGTGGCCAATAAAAGTCGCGTGACACAGCGGCAAATGTCTTCTCGCGACCGAGATGAGCGCCCAGCGGGGCATCATGAAACTCATGGATAATCCGTGAGCGCAGATCGGGGTCGTTAGGGACAACGACACGTGGGGCATCGAAGTTGTCGATGCTGTACGCCAGCAGCTCGTCCTCGAGACGATATCGGTGGATTTTGTTTCGTACAGAGCGGGAAAGGGCTCCCAGTGTGTCGGCGCTGGGAGAGCGGAGATGCTTCAGGATACTGGAGCACGTCGAGTCATGTTCGTAAGCAGCTCGGATCTCGTCGCGAAGTGGCATTACCGGGGAGACGCTCGTCAGGTTGACGCCTGACGCCTCACACGTGGCACACTCGTCTACATCGTCTTCATCCAGCAAAGCTTGTCGACCCAATGCACCGCGTGGGTCGTAGTCGGGACGCCGAGACAAAGCGTCGGCGAGAATGTTGTTCTTGCCGGGTTTGTAGTGGACAACGAAGTTGTACTCCGAGAAGAACGAAAGCCAGCGGGCCATCCGCTGGGAGAGATGAGGACTCTTCATCGCTGTCCTCAGCGATGCATGATCGGTGTACACCGCGAAGGTATCCTCACCCAACAAGTACACTCTGAACTTGATCAGAGCGTAGCGCATCGCAAGGAGCTCCTTGTCGTGAACAGGGTAGTTGCGCTCCGCCGGCTTCATCTGCCTAGACTGGTAGCTTACGACACGCTCTCGATCTTCTTCATCGAATTGCATCAGCGCACAGCCGATGGCGAAATCGCTCGCGTCGCAGACGACGTGAAAAGGCTTCGAGTCATCCGGGAGCGCGAGGATTGGGGCCTCGGCGAGACTCTTCTTCACCGAGTCGAAGGCGGCTTGATGTGCGGAAGTCCACGACCACGACACATCTTTCTTCAACAACGAAGAGAGCGGCTGGATCAATCCGGCGTAATTCTTCGTGTACTTGTGGAGATAATTTGCGAGACCCAGCCACTGACGCAGTTCAGTGGGATTCTGTGGCGTAGGCCACGCACATATCGACGACACTTTCTCGGGGTCGGCGCGGACGCCGTTCTTGCTCACAAAGCAGCCAAGCACCGGAATCTCCGGCGCGCAGAATATACACTTCTTCAAGTTGGCATACAGCTTGTTTTCGCGCATCACTTGGAAGACTTGCCTCAGATGCTTCAAGTGGACTTCAAGCGCGCTGAGGCCTCCCTCAGCGCGACTGTGTACGAAGATGTCATCGAAATAACTCGGTGCGAAGTCGCGGAGCGGGCGCAGCACATGGGATACCATGCGATTGAACGTGGCGGGAGCATTCTTCAACCCTTGCGGCATAACAAGCCACTCCCAGAGCATACCACTGGGAGTGCTTACCGCTGTGAGCGGTATATCGCTCAGCCTCATGAGGATTTGGTAGAACCCATCGGTCAAGTCGATGGCGCTGAAGACCTCACTACCCGACATTGCGTCGAGCACCATGTCCTTCCGAGGAATCGGCGTCTGGGCAGGGATGGTAGCGTCGTTTAGCTTGTTGAAGGCATGGACGATGCGCCATCCGCCCGTGGCTTTCTTCACACAGAAGGTCGGACTGGAGTGCGGCGATGTGCTCTCACGCACATGACCCGCCTTGCGGCGGCTCTCGAAGAAGTCATCGATAGCTTGGACCTGATCTCGCGGGAGCGGCCACTGCCGCGTCACACAATACTTCGAGCCGGGCACGAGATCAATCTCGTGGCGAATTCCTCGGTCAGCTGGCAACTCAGCTGGGATCTTATCCGGAAATACATCTTCATATTCGCGGGCGGTCTCGTAGACTGGATTGCCGGATTCGCGTAGCGCGTCCCAAGACTGCGCTGCGAAGCGCTCCTCGCGGGCCGACTTCGGCTCAGCGCTCTTTGGGCGCGAGGGAGCGTCGCCGTCACTGACTGCATTCACTTCGAGCGACGCCGAATCGGCGTCGGTGATCAGGCAAACCTGTTCGATTTCATCGTCCTTGAGGCCGCGAAGGAAGTTCTTCCAGGAGAGACCTGGAAGTCGAGTGATCGACCCTGCCTCGCCAGGCGAGTTTGCAAGCTCGAGTGTTCGTCGGCGGCCAGAGGTACCTTCCACATACTCAAGCACGCAGACCGACTCCGTCGGTGAGCTGTCACTTGGTACGGGCTCTCGGCGAGGTTTCAGCCGACGCCGCTTCGACTTCCTCTTTCGCCGCCTCGAGTGCGAACTCGAGGATGATGAGTCGCTCTCGCTGGACGAGATGTCACCCCCCTCTAGCGGGAGCCCCTGCTCGACCGCGGTAGTGTTCAGCGGGAGCGCCAACTGCTCGACCACCGGCTCAATTGACGGGAGCCCCTGCTCGACCGCCATCTCGTTCGTCTGCGGGAGCCCCTGCTCGACCGCCATCTCGTTTGTCTGCGGGAGCCCCTGCTCGACCGCCATCTCATTCGTCTGCGGGAGCCCCTGCT
This sequence comes from Phytophthora infestans T30-4, assembly GCF_000142945.1. Classification (NCBI taxonomy): domain Eukaryota; phylum Oomycota; class Peronosporomycetes; order Peronosporales; family Peronosporaceae; genus Phytophthora; species Phytophthora infestans. The sequence continues at coordinate 98,002 of NW_003303751.1, forward strand.
CGACCGCCGTCTCGTACAGCTGCGGGAGCCCCTGCTCGACCGCCAGTTGGTCTTCATCCCCGCGTCGCCGCGGGGACTCGTCAGTTAACAGCACTGCGCAAGCCGTGCAGAGAGGGCCATCGCTCACTCTGTGCACAACGTGCGTCGTGGATGACCGGTCCACGACGGTGACGTGAGGCCAATCCTTCTGGGCGACCAGGAGGTGCGTGAACACCTCGCTCACATCATAATCACTGCGGCGCTTGACCGACCGGGCCAACCAGTCAATCTCTGGTTGATAGCGCGTCAGCCACGGCATACCCAGGATGCAGTCAAACGCGTAATTCATCTCAATGACGAGGAAGTCGTCGTTGCTTCGGAAACCGTCGAACGTGTACGGAAGGGTAATCTCGCGCCGCGCTACGCGGCGTGATTTCCCATCGGCCAACTTGACAGCGACCTCCCCTCTACCTTTGCGGACAGTGATGTCCGACGGGAGTACCGACAAGCACGACGCGCGGAAGAAGTTGTTGGTCGCTCCTGAATCAAGGAGCGCTCGCAGTGGTCGCCGGGCACCGGCGACATGAAGACTGACAATGATCAATCTTGAATCGCTCGGCGTGGTGGTGGCATGAAAGTGTGCATGCAGCACAGGAGGGCTAGGAGGTTGGGTTGCCACCAGGGGACCCGGACCTCCATTCCAGCCAGTAGGGCGCCCCGCACCTACTGACCCTGACCGTTTTTTGGCTGGTCAGAACTCACGGGCTCGGCATCGACATGCGCAAGCACTGGAGCTGGCGCGCGGCACTCCGCCGCGCGATGACCGACCTTCCGACAGCGGAAGCAGGTGAGAGAACGATTGTTCCGAGCACCGCTCCGACGCGCTGCATAACGCTGACGATTGCTCGTCGCATCGATAGCGTCGATGTCCATGGGCTCGGGCGCAGAATCCCGAGCAGAAGCAGGTAGCGCGTGAGCGTATGACGCCGCAACCACGTAGTCCTCGCGTAGGGCGAGGGCGAATGCCTCTTCGAGCGTAGAGGGGTCCGATCTTGTAAGGCAGTAGCGCGTCATGCCTTCGCGCATACCGAACACGAATACATGAACCTGAGAGGCCATATCGATCGGCTTAGACACGATGCACGACGCGAGGTGTCGTGTCTTCTGGACGTAGTCGCGCATAGTCATCGTGCCTTGCCGAAGGGCGAAGAAGTCTGCCCGAATTCGGGATTCATCTTGCGGCGGCTCGAACGCGAGCCGAAGGTCACTCTGGAGGGTATCCAGAGTGGGGAAGACGTTGGGATCGACAACCAACTTGCCGAGAGCCCATTCCTTGTCTTTCCTAGACAGCCGCGAGAGGAGGAAATGGACCTTCGCGGAAGGCGCCTCGATCAACCTCGAGGCGATGGCGATGTCGATTTCTCGAAACCAGGGATTCAGCGGAAGTCGATCTTCTCCGGCACCGGAGTAGGTGGACGTCTCTAGCTTCACGACGTCATTCGTGGAGATACGCGAGGGAGTTGACACTCGCCGATTCGCATCGACGAGTTCACGCTCCATGAATTCTTGTGCCGTAACGCGCTGCTCGTCGGGCGTCGCTGAGCGCAGCAGCGACGTGAAGACGGCTTCTCCGGACACCGCCGCAAGGCGGTGGAGAGCTTCCCACTCGATCCGAGTGAGATGGAGAAAGGCAGCGTGGTCGAGGTCTTGGCTCATGTCGAACTTGGTCGTTGGAAGGACTACGAAGTGCTACCAGGTGTAACGGGCCAGGTATTTACTCCGTTACTTGCTTACACTATAGTGTTGAGGAAGCTCGCAATAGGACGACTGAGTCTTAGGTTTAAGGAAAAATCAACTCTGACTTTATTTTAGGACCAAGGCCGCAGCCCTGGCCACTCAAATACACGTCATAGTCCAATTGGCTAATAATGGGTCTGGCTCCCCATATATCAGCCAATGGCATGACAGCATTTCAGCACACGCTAGTCGTGTGCTGATGCACCTACTTATGTAAAGAAATCTACCTACTTATGTAATGGAGGGGCCCATTACAGCGCCTGTAAGGTCTGTTCAGGGCTGAAGTCAGCCAGTGAATCGCGTGGAGGTGAAAGTACGTTTTTCTGTGGTGGGTGTAAGCTGGAATCGTCGTCCAAGCACCAACAAGCGGCGCGAGTCTTCCTGTGCAACAAGGTCAAGCACACAAGCAGCGGGCAGGCACTCTCGTGCTTCGAAATCTGGCACAGACACTGGAAAAATGGTACACGCATCCCTCAGGCGCGCGCGAAGCGCCATATTCGTGCGCGTAAGCCAGCGCAAAGCAATACGGGAGACGGCAGTGATTGCAGCGACGAAGGTGACGTCAGCGACAATGGAAATGAAGCTCCAAGCAGCCTTCGCCAACGAAAGCGTGCGCGCGCTAGTGATCACGGCAGCTAGACTCGTCTGACTATCTTCTGGCTCTTGTTTTTGACTTGTTTTAAATATACATGTATATCAGCTGTCTACAAACCCTAAATTTCAGCAAATATATGACCCGTCTTGCACCTACTACTGCGCTGTCTGTGCACTACACGGACACGTTATTGTAAATATCCTGTATCGTGCAGACACATTTACCGGATGGGTACATTGCTATACACGATACGAAAGCAATCAAGACGTGGGGTTTGGGGTGTGCCCTGGCTGTGGCCAAGACATGATAACTAGCAACTAGACTTAACTATGTGTTCCCATCTTTGAGATAAGTAGTATCGTGTATGGGGTTTCGGGAAATGGGCGCAGCCAGAAGCTCTCGCGTTGGGGGGGGGGGGTTAATGAAACTTCTCTCTTCGTGTGCTGTATCACCGTTTGATTCTTCCTCGGGACGGCGATGCCTGTCTTCCTGACTCGAGATGTCCAGCACGTTCTCAATGTGCACTTTGTCATTAGCTTCCGTAAAGCGTTCGAAGAAGCAGGCAATGATGACCGCCACCAGTAGGGCGTGAATACAGTCGAAACGCATTGCCAAGTAGACGTGCTGTAGAATAATGGAGAATAAGTGTCTTGCTATCAATTAATATCTAGCAGATAGACGACAACATCTGTCGATCGTACAATACATGCGAACACATTACCAGTAACACTTTCGGAATGTCCAAAATTTATTTTGGTCCTTAGCCCAGCTCACTATTGTACACAGTGGGCCACAGTGAAAGGACACAGTAAGTGGAAAGTTCGGGAAAGCTGCAATTGGCGACATTAATATTTAGAATCTCTGGATCAGAGTCTGATGTGCAAATGCAAAACGGCGCACGTCATCTTGAGGCAACACAATTTGTGCGTGATTGTGTCACAATCGATTAGAGCTGTTTCTATAGCCATATACATGTACTAAAATACAGTCGTGCACCTCCAATTCGGCACCGGTATCAGTCGATACCCTGCCAGATTTTATGATTACGCGAATCGGATGCGCAATTACCTTTGCCCATCACCACCCTAGCAATTAACCTCAACGGTTTTCCCCTCCTCGCGGAGGGATGACACGCCGCATCGATCTGATTAAATTTTTTGGATCGGACGTCTTCATACAAACACACACTTTGATTTTTACCGCCAAAGACAATGGGGCATCGCCCTTCCTCCTACATGTCCCTAACGCTAGCACAAAAGCAGTCTTTGTGCGAGAAGCACAAGTCAGATCCTGCATGCTCTCACTCCGAACTTGCTCGTTGGGCAACGGAGCGCTTTAAGACCCCCAAGCAGTAAAATGTTAGTAGATGTGAGGGAACCGTCGTATATTGAGAAGTAAGAGGAAACTAACTACGTTCTACTCGTACCTTGCTCCTTCCTCTGGCCATTCATCCTTACACCTTATGACGCAGTAGTCCCATCCGGAGAGCGGGCGGGCGAAAATGCCACTATACCGTAACCGTGGTTACACTCGGTTACAGATCTTCTTCTAGCACTCCTCCTCGCTCGTCGCGCTCGCCAGCTACTACTCCAACATGAAAATCCTCCGAAGCTCGTCCAATCTGGCTGCCGGAAGCGCCTTCGTGAGAAGGTCGGCCTTCATTAGTCGTGACTCCACGTATCCTGGTTTGATCACACCTCGCCGTGCAAAATCGCAGATGAACTTGACTCGGATGTCTACGTGCTTTGCACTGGACATACTGTCTTCGGTCTCTAGCTGTCTGATGGCGGCCTGGTTGTCCATATACATGGTCATTGGCTCTACCACCGCAAACGCCAGCTCCCTAACGAGCTCACGCAGTCCAAGCAGCCCACGTCCGACATTTGATGCTGACGTAAATTCTGCTTCCATTGTGGATAGAGACACTCCAGTCTGTTTCTTACATATCCTCTGCACGATGGCCCCGTCGAGAGTGATCACTCCGCCGGTCACCGACTTCCTGTCGGCCTTATCCGCCGCGAAATCCGCATCACTCCAGCTTTCCAGACAGATCCGTCTTCCACTGGCTGCGTCTACTCGCATCTTGAGCTTTAGTTCCTTTGTCTGCTTCAAGTACCTAGCGATCCGCTTCGCGAGCTTCCAGTCGTTTACAGTAGGCTGATGGGTGCGTCTCGTGGCTTTGTGGACCGCAAAGCTAATGTCTGGTCTCGTACAGCGAGCTATCCATAGCAGGCTGCCGACGAGAGACTGGAAACTTCGAACTGTTGGCTCTCCTCGCCCTCCTGACTGCATCAACAGCTGCGGTGCTCTTTGTTCGGCTTCATTACATTCTTCTCCGATTGGTGCGCGTACTCCGTTTGCGTCCGCAAGCCCGTACTGCTCCAGTAGCTCTTCAATCGCGGCTTGCTGATCCAACAAGTAACCGTCCGATTCATAAAGCTCTACACGCATGCCCAATAACTTTCGTACCACACCAATATCCTTAATTGATAAAACACTCATCGCTTGAAAAATATCTTCGACTAGCTCTGGTTTGGAGGCCGTCACTAGGAGGTCATCCACATACACTCCTACCAGAGTCATGTCGCTGCCGTGCTTCTTGTAGTACAAGCACATGTCGGTAACGCATCTAGTGAAACCGATCTCCTCCAACTTAGCGTGTAGTATCTTGCTCCACAAGCGCCCCGCTTGCTTCAAACCATACAACGACTTCTTGAGCCGCAGCACCAACTTGCTGCTGGTGTCCACGCCGAGAGCGCGTAGCACCGCCTCGGATATTTGCATGCCCTTTGGTATAGCCAGATAATTCCCCAAATGTTGCTCTTTGTCCGCCTTGACGTACGCGTTTGGGATGTCCCCGTGTCGGGCAGGCACACGCCAGCGCCGAGCAAACACAAGCACTATCTTTACGGTGCTCAGCTCCATTACCGTAGCAAACGTGAGGTTGTAATCAATGCCAAAGAGCTGTTCGTTTCCACAAGCAGCCAACCGAGCTTTGAACCGCTCGATGGCGCCGTCGGCGTCCGTCTTATTCTTAAAGATTCATTTAGTGTGCAGTACGTGGCTGCCAGTTGGCGGCACCTCGACTGTCCACACTCCGTTCTCTTCAAGAGCTCGCAGCTCTTCTTCCATAGCAATTATCCACGCGTCCTTGAGTCCGCTCTTCATTGCTTGTCCGTAGTTCTTGGGGTCCGCCTCACGCACGCTATTTACCACGTCGTGTATCTTTTTATCCTGACTATTATCGTCACCAGGCGTTCCAGCCGCAGCAGCCTTTTGAGTAGTCGACCTCGTCCGATGCCTTTCCCGTGTCCAACCGCCCTTAAACTTCCTTTTGGCTTTCTTTTTCCCTTTCGACCCCGCTCCCGTACTGGCAGCATTCGCGTTGTTGTCTTCCTCTTTTGTCTCTTCCGACTCCTCGAGGTGTACGCGCCTCAGCTGCTCGTTTTGTACGTCCGTGAGCGTCTCCACATTCCGTACGTGCTGGGTCACCACGACCACGTTGTCCTTAGGGATGTAGACTCTGTACCCCTTCATCTCATCGCTTTTACCAACGATTATCGCAGCTTTACCGCGTTCTCCTAGCGACTTGTTCTTGGCGTCTGTGTGTACCGTGCACGGAGACCCAAACACCACGATGTCGCTGAGGTCGGGGGTGCTCTTCGTGAGCATCTGCAACGGCGGCTTGGACCCGGGGTTTGCCTTACTCGGGCTCCTATTCAGTATGTACGCCGCGTACTCTGCAGCGTCCCCCCAGAAGCTGAGTGGCAGACCCCACGCGAACACCATGCTTCTCACCATGTTCATAATGGTGCGGTGCATTCGTTCTGCTTTTCCGTTGCTGGCTTGATTCCTGGGCTCGCTTACTTGCCGCGCAATGCCAGTTTCTTTACAAAACAAATCTAGAGTCTGGTATTCACCTCCTCCATCCGTCCGCAGCACATCGATACGACAGTTAAACTGGCGCTCAAAGAACGCCATGAAGTGTTTAAACTGCTGAGCAGCAACGTCCTTCGTCCGTGCTAAGAAGATCCTGCAATAGTTCGTCCTGTGATCGACGAAGTTCACCAAATACCTGTTGCCGAGTCTGTCTCTTGGCGTCATTGGTCCCTTGAGATCTGAGCATATAACACCGCCGATGACGTCGATAGGTGCGTTGGCTCCTGTGTCCTTCCTGGACTGCTTGTTCTTCGTTTGCTTTCCTTGTGCGCAGGCCAAGCAGTTCGCTCGCTTCTCATCCGTGAGTGCGATTCCAGACGCAGGATTCTTGGCCATCTTGAGGATAGTATCGTAGTTGAGATGTCCTAGGCGGCGGTGAAAGTGCATCAGCGTGCCCCTCTGTACGTCATGTCCTACCTCCTCATTCTGTTCGCTTGGCGCCAGTACCGACATGAGCACGTCGCCGGCGCTTCTTGCACGCCCCTGTACTTGCGCGCGCACCATCAACACGTTGTTGACTTTCTCTACGTCGAACACTGCTGGTCCTCCAGTCATTGCAGCAGCTACACGATGTTGTCCTCAGTAGTCAATCTTGTAGCCTTTCTTCTCTAGCATTCCGTAGGAGATAATGTTCTGCTCCAAGTTCTCTGCATACTGAACATCTAGTAGTTGCACCGTAGTTTTCTTTCCCATAGCCATGATTTCCAGCACTATGCTGCAACGCTTGGTTACCATCAGAGCTCCCCCGTCGGAAGCAACACACTCGCTCTCGAAGTCCTCATCCGGTGTTGAGGATCCATACACCTTTTTCATTGACTGAGTTCCACTGCCAGGACCAAATTCGTTCTGGCGCCTCGCTCAGTCCCTCCTCGTTTGTTGTTCGGACACAATGCCTTTAAGTGCCCAACCGTTCCGCATTTATAAAACACTTCCTGTCGTCTATGCGATCATCGTGTACGTTGTTCACAACGTCACGTCCCCGGTTCTTACCTCGTAGCTCGATCTCCGTGGACTGTGCAAAGTGGGCCAGCTCCTCCGCTTGCCGCAGGTAATCCGTCCGGCCAAGGTTCAGTCTGGACAGCATCGACACTCACATCGACGCGTCCGCGTAGTGGACGATGTTGTCCAAGACGAGGTTGTCGGCGCCTCCACACGCCTCACTCACAGCCACCAGGTAGAGATAGTGTTCAGTCCAGCTGCTCTTGGAACGCTTTGGAGCTGTAAACATCTTCATGCTCTGGGCGGGCGTTATCTTGGTCACGAACGTGTGCAGCAACCGCTGCATGGCGTGATCCAACGTCGGCTCCTCTTCCCACCACCCTTCAGCCTGCTGGTTGTAGTATATCTCAGCCATGCCGGTAAGGTGATGACCGAGGACATCCACCTTTCCTTCCTCCGTCCACGTGAAGCCACTTGCGCGTTCTGCAAATAGTATCTGACGCACGAGCCGTTTGCCCCAAGACAGAAAACCACTGCCGAGGCCTTGATACAGCTCCTTGCCGTCGAAGTGACGGATGCCAAGCTTCCGTTGGCTATCTGGCACACGAGTAAAACCCTGAGCTGGAGCCGGCATGCCGTGCGGCATGGCAGGCGGCTGAACGTGCGCCTGGTACATGCGCGGGGGCACGTAATGCTGTGGCAGCGCTGGCTGAGGAGCTTGTGCCATCTCCACGTTAGCCGCTGCGTTCTCGAACCCGTAGCCGCGCTGCTTCACACCGAAGTACGTGGCTGGAGACATTGCCGGGGAATTCCTTGTTGGCGTCCTATCCAGTGCTTCTCGGTCCATGGCCCTTCCTAGGCCTATGGCCGACTCGAATACACTTGACTCCCTTTCAGCGGTCCGCTGCTGCTCCTCCTGTCGCTTCTGCGACTCCTCCAGGCGCTCCATGCGCTCTGTGAGGCCGGTGAGGAGATCCACCAGCTTCTGCTGTAGGTCCCTCGTCTCCTTGACTTCGTCGTCGCCTCCGTACTTGCTTCTGTCGGTCCTTTCGCGACCGACATCTGCGTCCGGATGCCCGCGGGCTGACTCCGCGGCGACAGTATCGTTGCTTGAGCTCATAACCTGTTAGTAGATGTGAGGGAACCGTCGTATATTGAGAAGTGAGACGAAACTAACTACGTTCTACTCGTACCTTGCACCTTCCTCTAACCATTCATCCTTACACCTTATTCCGCAGTAGTCCCATCCGGAGAGCGGGCGGGCGAAAATGCCACTATACCGTAACCGTGGTTACACTCGGTTACAGATCTTCTTCTAACATAAAACGCACTACTGTCCAGAATATTCTTAAGCGGTCGGCGGACGCTGCCGCCTTGCCGGATGCCTATCGCGACCGGAAGCGCTGTTGCGCGCCCGCGATTCGCGCGTCTGACGCCAAGATTATGCAGAAGATTGACGAGTTCAAGACTTGGCACGGAAACGCAACTATTTAGGGCTCTACGGTACTAATGATTGCTCAACGTGAAGGAGTATAGCTACCCGGACGCAATGCACCTAGTCGAGGGTGGCTGTACCGCTTCCAGCAGCGCACAGGGCTGTGGTTTTCGCAAGCTCCCGCCTAATACAACTGCCGTACTGCAGCCCATGGACCAGGGCATCATTAAGTGCCTGAAGAATGAGTACCAGAACAAGAAGCAAGCCGCGGAACTGGACCTGTTCTACAAGGGTGTTCCTTACACGCCGGTCGACGTTTACTCCGCCATGAAGTGGTTGTCTGAAGACTGGAACAACATATCTGCTAAGACTATTAGAAACTGTTGGTGCCACACAGGCATCATCTCAAAACTAGACGTACATTTTGTACTGAATTAACAAAACAAAGATCAGTGCACTGGATTTGCGTTTTTTTTTGCTTTACGTTGTGCACTTATGCCATGGCACTGTTGATATGGTCCGCCCTGCCGAATTGGAGGTGCACAACTGTACAAGTATGGTGGTGTTACACGTTTCTGTGCAGGCTTGGGGGTTGCCCCAAATGGCGACACCATGCAAAACGTCGCACGTCAGCTCGAGGCAACACAAATTGTGTGTAATTGAGTCATGAAGGGAATATTCTCGGTCAACTTTAAATCCTTCTGGACCTGATATAGAAAAAATTATGTTCTAGACGACACGAGTCCTAATCTGGAAATTGTTAAAATAATGGCATCGCAGAACATTTATAATTGGTGTATTTTTTTCTCTGGGTCAGATTTGCGAGTAAAAAATTACTAGATCCTATTGGCTAGTGAAACATTCAACCATTAGAATCGTGAGAGCCACTAATTAAGTAGTAATTACCAAGCAAATCCTTTAATATTTAAAGGTAGATTTGTAGTAGTATATTTACAGATACCTACTACAAATCTACCTTAAAATTTGAAAATTTGATACAGAACTAAATACAGACAACGACGAAAAAATCCGACAGACACAAAAATCCGACAAGAGATTGTGAGCACACCTCTTTCCCATAGTAACTATTTTTGTTTTTTACCCAATCATATCGTTATACAAGAAGTTTTTAATCCAATTACTTTCTAAAAAATGATGAATGGCTGGAGATAAATAACTTCTTGGGCGTCGGTAATTATCAAGTCATTTTGCGCGATGAAGCGCGTTGAGCGAAGCTTTACAATAAAGCAAAGGCGCGAGGCCTTGACGATCGCTAAATGTGAGGGCGATAATGCCTTTTCCGAAAGTTTTAATATTGCAGGAGGGACTATCTACGATTGGCGCAAGCAAGAGAACGCGATACGCAATTTCAAGGGACACCACTCGTCAAAGACGCTAAAAGGGACGCAAGGAAATTTTTTCTGGCGTCTCTGACCTTTTAACATACATGAAGGATGTGCGCAGACTTGAGCAAGTAAGTCAATGTGAGCGTGCTATTTGTGCTATTGTGGTGTTGAGCTAACTTTCTTACAGGTTTTATAGACTGCCGGCATGATTCAGTTCATGTGGCAAGCTCATCCTGAGTGAATGGAAATCTACATAAGCGAAAAAGAAGCGGGCGAGCTTGCGCTAGAGCGCATAGTACAGTGCTTCGCTAATCGGTAAAAAAAACAATTTTGTGCAAATTTTAAAATTGTACTTATTCCTTACTTTAAATTTAAATGTTGCGCTACATAGCAGCGGGTTTTTGGTCTAAAAACCTCAAGCGGCTAAAAAATTTTTGAAGACCTCGTGCAAGCTTTTCTCTTGCGTTTAGGGCCAAGTATAGTTCTTTCAGTGGCGGGGGCATTCTAAATGTCGATGAAACAGCCATACTGTTCGACATACCGCCTATAAAGTCGTGAGCTGGCAAAGGGCGCAAGGACTCCGCGCGAATTTTCGGTGCAGATAAGCACGCCGGTCGAATGATCGCAGTGCTAACCATTCGCGATGACGGTAAGCTATTTGTTTTTGTATTTTAAATGGTTCTTTTGCTAACATATTTTTAACCCGTTCGGGATGAAAATGCCTATTTTGTTTATCATCCGTGGCGTCCCTGGTGACCGCATCGAGAAAAATGAAATGAAGCAGTACCCTGACGACCACTTCTACGCCATGCAGGAGAACGCATGGATGAACATCAGTGTGTGGGAATTTTACGTAGAAAAAATTTTGAAGTTTGAAATAGATGGCCCCGCTGTCCTTCTGGCTGACAACTTTGAATGTCACGTTTCCGAAGAAGGACAGCGGCTTGTGGCTGAAGAAGCCAATGCTACTTCGGTCCCACTACCCCCAAATAGCACTGCTGTGTGTCAGCCGCTAGATGTGGAGGTGATGGGACCATTAAAAGCAAAAATACGGAACCGTTGTGGTAGACGCACTGGCGGAACTGCTAAGGAAAAGCGCATCCGTGCTATAAAGTCTACTATTGCTGCTTGGGAAAAGCTAGAAAAGAAAACGATAATTTGTAGCTTCGAAAAGGCTATCCCGAGGTATCCGGAAGTAACCTTCTGAATATAATCCCCTTTTTTTCATTCACATGTTTTTTCTGGGCTGTTTTTGTTTTTTTAGAGTGCGTTATTAACGTATCAAATGAAGCGTCGGACTTTTGTGTCGGGCTCTGTGTTTTTTTCTTTTACTATGGATGGGTGCTATTCAGTGGTGCCGGATTTCTCCGTCGTTGTCTGTACAGCACTTACTGCTCAGATCTTCTGTAGCCATTAGACATTGAGCGCCTACTATTCCTGCCTATAACAACTTTAACGGACTTTGACACAACTACACACAGTTTGGGTTGCCTCAAGTTGACGTGCGCCGTTTTGCGCACCAGAGATCATATCTCACCAATAACAGCAATCCCAAACTTTCCGCGCAGGCCTCACCAAACTCAGCACAAAACTATCGACCTCGCTTTTCCAAACCGCCCGAAATTGCCTCTCAGAGCACAGCACCTATAAATTTTGAATATTATACCAAACAGGGAATCAGTTCATCAACCAAGCAAGGCCGCAAGCAGTGAAAGTCACTGCTAAATTGATATGGCCATCCTTCTGTGTACGATTCATTTCCATATCAGCGCCTATTGTTACTGTAAAGATTAGTCTAGCTTTGTGATATTATACGATACCACTAACCAGTAACGAGTGGATAGATCTGGGTTTGTACGTCATTGGTCAAAGGGAGCCCAAATTCTATCTCTAACTTATCTGCAGTTTACCCGTACAACTATTTAGTCTGTACACCGTTTATTTGTCATAATATTATTGTTTTTGTACAAACATTGCTTTTGTACGAATCCTATTTCAGACGCAAAAACAAGAGGCCCGTGTGCTTCGCATACGGATCTAAAACACCTGTGATGTAATGCAAGCTCACTAGCGCCAGCTCCTCCAACCTGCAGCCAACTTTGTTGGGGCGATCACCGTTCAGCTATAGCTAAGCCGATCTCCAGGTGCCGCTTACAGTTGCTGCCTCAGGAGGCAGGACAGGATGGCCATGTACAGCCGGTTGCACTTCTACTGCAGCCAGCGAGCTACAAGGACGGCATCCCCTGGACTGTCATCACAGCAGGCGGGTGTGTCCAATACTAGATTAGATAGCTCACGTTTCAGTTCTAGTTGAAGTAACCATGCAGCTACAAGCAATACACGTTGGCTTAACGAGAGTTCCAGCTTCCAAATTGTGAGCACGTCACAGCACCAGATACAGCTCTACCTTTATCGTGGGCCTGGGTATAAGCCGCGCGCTTTGCTGTACGGAGCTTTAACACCAGGTAGCGCTCTACATGTTACGTCACCTTACAAGATCGGATTGAAATACGTCTGTAATACTCTAAAGGAAACAACATTTCATTAAATAATCTTCCTAAAAACATTTCGGTTAAAAAAACGGATAAAAATAACGATATATTTACACAGCCTAATATAGTGGATTTGTAAAAGTCGTCGAAACCACCAGTGTTCTTTCCTTTTTATACCAATACTTGGCGCTACTACAGCTTATATACGGCTGCGCTCGCGCTCATCCGCGGAAAAGCGCCAACAAGCGCTTGAAGCTCAGCCAACATATCGTAGGGAACCTACTCGAGCTCGCCGACAGCGACGCTCTGTACAACACACAGGTGAGATTTGCCACGTAGGTGCTTATTTTCTAATATTGTAACGTGTAAATATTGGTGACCATGACCAGCAGAACCACCGATTAAATCTTCTACAATAGGCGAAGAATCAGCTCCAAATACATAGTTTCGCCGCATTTCGAATAACAGCTCGTTCACAAGCTGATCCAGCGATATTGCATTCCTGCTGAATCCAATCGGGGATAAAGAACCTTCCGCTGATATATACCTATCAGTCACTCGTTATTGGGATTGTGACACCACCAGACCACCAGCAGCACTCTTGTCCCGGAGACGCTCACTCGGCAGATTAATTTGGACAATGGTCAAACGTCTATCACACAAGTAGCAGCCAGTAATACACGAGGGGCTCGGGCTTTCCTCTACAATCAGTATTTCAGCAATCTCACCCCGCTAACCCAGCCTCGAACTTCCCCCAACACCCCTCATGGTTTTCCGACACCATTGGCAGACACTCGCGGCTGCGACGCCCCAGATCGAGGCCGACCGTCTACTCGGAGGCCTTAAGAAGTTCCGTGTTGCAAAAAGTGATATCGAACAGTGCTATGTATACATGAACGCCACTCCGCATCCAATGAGGATGCAGCGCCTGGCTTGCGCGTGCAAGGCCTGCGAGGACGTCTCAACATGGGTTGTCTGTCCCTGGAGAGGTCGCGTCATGACGTGCCAGCAGACGCATCTCGTAATGATCAAAAAGGCTACCCCCATGCTACCCCTTCCCGCTTCGCAAGCGTCACCGTGCTAACAAACGCAACGAAAACGGCAGTGATGGAATGGGCGAGTCAAGGTCTCAAGCCCAAAAGAATTTGGAGCGCGCGAACCCAGCGTTTCAATCTAACTGAGGCCACTACAACACCGCTGGTGAGAGTCCAGCGCTTTGCGTATCACTATGTCGCGGGGCGGCTTGGTGGCAGCGACCTGCGTGTCGCAGTTCACCGTAAGGCGCAGGAAACCTTTTTTACCGGTAAAGAAGAAGAGGCAGCTGGGTTCACGCTAACGAAGTGCACAGATGTGAATGACAATGCTGTCATAGGCAACTGGAGCGACGCTAACCCCTTCGTGATTGGTGTTAGCACGATGAAACTTCTACGCCGGGCCAATTGGGACGCTGCATCATTTATCCTACACGTGGATGCCACGTACAGTCTCACTCAAGTAGGCTACCCAATCAACGCCGTTGGCATCTCGGATAGAGCGAGACACTTCCATCTCTTGGCGGTCTTTTTTGTGTCGCAACTTTTGGTTCAAGTACGGATCCTGCATCCTCACGCTGTACGCTATGGAGGTACGCGGCGTTACTGACATCCACGGAAAAGAAACGATGGCTTACATAGGGGCGAAGTCGCGTAGAGGTGCCACGGGAAGTGCTTGTAGGCCGCACGCAATTGGTCCCGCGTTCGAAATAGAGTAACAATGCTTCATAAGTAGTATAGAAACTCGCTGCAGCAAAGGTGAACGCATTCATGAATTCAAGTTGTTATCCCTAAACAAGAGTCGGTTACGGGAATTCTAGTTTGTAGAAGTGATTCAGTAGCTACCGTACCGATGCTAATAACTCACAAAGATGGTGTGCTTATCGACGGTCCAAATAGGCTATTTAAAACTATACAAAACTCACGTTGAAATGACCTCGGTGACAGCCGTATTGCTCTCCCGCTTGTACAAACCGGTGCTACGACTCAGTGAATAAAGAATCAATCCTTACTGACACACTCTGATTATAATTTAAATAGCACCAGGGTGAGGCCGATCCAGATTCCGAATCCTGGAGAAGCAGTGCAATTAGGCTCTGTCGTGCCAAGACTAATACACAGACGCCAAATTTGGTCTGTAGAAAATTTAAGAGATTACTTTAGCTTATTAAAATACTTTAGATGTATGTGAAAAAAATAGTGCAAGTCAGGCTGCGAGATAAATGTGTCAGAGTGTTTGATTGTTGGATCTTTACGATAAAAAAACGCGGGGAGGTCATTTATAGAGTAACCAAATCTGGCTCGTACAAATGGTGCGGGTAAGTGTTACGATGATGCCTCAAACAAGCTTGTAGCTTGTACAAGTTTAAGCAGTAGTATTTTAAAACTACCTGTACGTCGAAACAGTCCCCCAAACCAAAGTTTTCAAGTTAGGACGCGAAAAGAAATGTACTATCAGAAATTAGAATTCTGATTA
The DNA here is from genome assembly GCF_000142945.1 of Phytophthora infestans T30-4. NCBI lineage: Eukaryota > Oomycota > Peronosporomycetes > Peronosporales > Peronosporaceae > Phytophthora > Phytophthora infestans. The sequence continues at coordinate 113,032 of NW_003303751.1, forward strand.
GGAGCGAAGTGTACTGCAGTCACTTTTAGTGCTTAGCAGCCCGCACAGCAGCTAGCTTCTCATTCAGTTTCCGCTTCTTCTCTTTCTTCGCGTTCGCACCTACACTTTTCTGGTAGCTTCAATTTTTTGTAGAATAGCTTCTTCTCACGCTCGAAGTTTGCCTGGTCATACACACGTCCCTCGTCGTACGGTACGCTGTTAGCAGAGACTCCCCCGATCCAACAGAATCCTTTTTACTTCCTGATACCAGCTTGGTTGCATATCGAAGCGACGCAACGCGGTCCACTTCACAAACCACAACGTCGCCAAAACCACCGCCCTTTGTCTACTTCAGCAGCGCCCTTCTGGTAGACGAGAAGCTCCGAGTGAAACACCAGATTATGCAAGCTCACGCCATCGCCGGGTCGTTAGATTAACACCGAGCTTCCAGGCGTACGTAGCATCCTATTCAAGGAGGCCTCCTTGTTCCCGTAGTTGAAGGATGTGGTCGCCTTAGAAGCCGGAGGAAATACCACCCAAATCTTGAAGGTCGTCTTCGCGCACGGGGGCAGGTACAAAATCACAAGCCCGTGATCGACGTGTATGGGGGACGCACGGTTTTCAGGCTGAAGCCTGTATTTAGACATATACAGATAGGCTTCGCAGTGTGGAAATACGAGGGTGGAGTAGTAGTTTATCAGGTGTAAGCTGTACTGGTCCGACGGGCAGAATTGGCCTTCTTCTTGCTCCTCCCTTACACCCTCCTCCACGAACTCCCGAATGTTGGTCGTTCCAAAGATGTCAAAAATGTGCTGGGGTCGTTCGGAATACATGTATACCCACGTACCCCTGCCACCGAATCACACGAGCCAACGAACACCAGTGCTGGTGCCCCCTAATCCATCACACGCGCCCATGAGAACGCGCCCAGCACGTATCGGTCCTAGCTGTACGGTATGTGGCCATGATCTTCGGCAGGTCGTACTTCCGAGAACCATAGTCTACTCGATCGACAAGCTGCACCAACGCATTGATGAATTACGCGCTCATTGTCGAGTGAGGTCGATATCCTAGGCTTGCAACTATTTGTAGAAAATTGGCAAATTAAAAACTGCCAGTCGTTGGGATGCCCTGGCTATACATGGGTGCTATTTGAGAAAATGCAGTGTTGAGCACGGTGTTTATGGTATTTACTCACCGGACAGTTGGAATTTTGGCGACATGGTCACCTCCGACGACAGGCAACAGGACAGCTCCGCTGTTTCGTCCCGGTGCTTGACGACTGACTGGTAAGCTGGTGTGACGCGTCTGGCGACCAGTCCTTATGGTTGCAAGCCTATAGCGGATCGGACACAGGAGATTTAACTCCATACATCGGCTTCTTGGCACTCCACGCAGCAGTCTATGAGTCACTACAGAAACAGTAGCACATTGCAAGTGGTAGACTAAAAAACAAAAGCGTTTTTAATGCAGCTCCGCACGTAGAAATTGCCTATGTGATGCAGGTCGCTGGAGCACAGTTGGAGGGCCTCTCTGTCATAGAAAGAGCACGGATCCGCTTGATTCAACTTGGGGTTGACGCAGCTGGTGAAATCACACTTCATCGTAGCTAAGGTGGTAATCATCGACGTCGTCGATAGCGTTGGGCCTGCAAAGAAAGTTGCGAAGGGATTCAGTAACTAGTCTTCCAAGAATATAGACACAACTACCTTGAAAGAGCAGCCGCAGCCCGAAGTAGCCATACAGCAGCTTTGCCAGGGCCTTGAGCTGGCCTTATGCTCTGCATTAAACAACCAATGGTGCAATCGCTCGGCGAAGAGGAAGCGAAGCTATGGCGATCGTTCCCAGCTGTAAGCACGCCATCTTGAGTCCGAATTCCGATAAATGGCGGGAGGAATTATCGAATGTCTGGATCTCGATATTATCTCACCAGTCGCTCAACGGTAGGGACGAATCTGTAGCCCGGGTTACGCTGTTACTAGTTACTATAGTACTAAAGTACTATCTAAAAAACTAACAAAGCAAAAACCTGGAGATAATGTATCTAGTACATTATTCATTTTATGCTGCTTTAAAGTCGATTATGATTCAAAAAGTGCAGTCCAAGGCATCAAAGCTACATTCACAATAGCATACTACAGCAGTATTTGATCTTATTCCTACATGTACTGCAGTACTAACATCACAAAGCCCCTAGTTCCTACTAAAAAAAAGTTTATTAAAGTAAGTGAGACTTGGAGGCTGGACGAGAGCTAACGCACGCCATAAGTTTTAGTGGTAGCTCACACATTTAAGACATTTCCCCTAAACCTGTATACTTTTCAAATTCCGGCATACCAATTTATTTTGTTGTTGATAGCCAGCCTCAACAATGGACTGGATAATGTAGCCATCTTACCACTACACCATTTCAGGTCCGTTCTCCCCAGAGGACGGATTTAATACAACCACCTCCTGGTCGATCTGTGCATAGGGCTGGACAGGCCTCAGGTCAAATTAACCACGAGCAGTGTAAAAAAAGGCTCTCCCTACGTTCACCAGTTTATGGGTGTAAAACAGCCATTTGCTTCAAGGAATATCGCTAGGGCGAGGGTAATGCAAAAGCCAGTATGGTCGGTATTTTTGAAAAAAAAGTCTAAGACTTGGTGAAGCATTGTGTGTACCACATACCGTTGCCCGAGGAATAAGCTACATGCGCATTCATTTTTCAGAGTCATTAGAAGAACACTTAGATCTTGGGAGAAGTCCACATATGTCGTGCGCGTACGATTGCAATTGTGGGTCTCATATTAGTTAACTAGCTTGTAACATCCATAAAAACTGACTCATACATTTTTTATCTGCAATCGTCCAGGTCTTTAGCAGAAGTAAATTCAGGAGTCAGCTGCACCAGGTCTTCGTCCACTTTAGTGCTGTGACCGACATTGATATAGGTTTCAAACCACTTCACAATAAAACTCCACAATAGTGCCCGTCGTCTTGATATCATGCCAAACACCGGCGGATAGCTAACTTACATGCTTAGTCGATCACTGGCACAATTTTCTTGGTCATGATTGTAGTCACTGCGTTCAAATATTCCTCGTTGTGTTCAGGATCGTAGATCCAGTTTGTCTTACAGCCAAAGTCGACGATCGCTCCGCACCAATGGCTGATGTCAACGACGATGTAGACTAGGATTAAGATGACGCGATTTTGGCTGACTGTGTTCAGTAACTTTTCCCTGGTATCCAACAGTCTTGCACGGTCTGCAGCGTCTTGAAACCCAAGAAAAACTGGATCAACGACGTGCACTTGGGTGATTCTACCACTCTTTTGGGTACGACTCCATGGTTACGCTACCTTCAGTGCCGCCACAAATACGCACCCGTCACTAAGCCACATTTCACCCGCAAATCTTGTCAAGGCGTCAAACTGAACAAGTGTTTCCCCGCTCTTAGATTTCAGCGACGTGAACATATTAATCTTTTGCACACGTTTCAATATTTCGCAGCGGGTTTCTGTTTGAGGCTTTGTTTCGTTCCACTTTTTTTTTTCATCTTACGAACGGCAAATATGTTTTTCTTCAGACAATGCCATTCATGTATAGTGTCGATGTCGACGAGAGAAAATGATCCCACATCCAAAATTGAAACGGTTATGTCCTCGTGTGGTGGTGTCCGACCATACTCGCTCTGCCCTTTCAAGATGGCGTTCCTGCCAGCTGTTTGAGCTTTCAGGACGAGCTGCTCTGGAAGTACGTATCTTATATTCGTCTTCACACTCTTTGTTGTTCCCGGAGTAACCACATGTAGTTTCGGTCGTTTGAAGACGGCATCATCACGCCTGGGGCAGATTGCATTGAACATGGGGTCTTTTTGCTCCAGCGACAGTTTCTTTTGATCCACATATTCACGCAAGGTGGACAATGTGATGTCTCCGTAAGTGGTAATCTGCTGAATAAGCGCTTGGTGTCTTAAACCTCCTTTCGACGCTTGGCCTTCTTTGTAGAAGCTTTTTTCACGTGGTCTACCTACAGGTTTACTGGCCGTGTTCAACACAATGTTGACTTTGACATCGCTCGAGTCTGTCTCTGAAACGTAAATGTTTAGTCTCCGTCTAGCTCTCGCCGTTGAAGCCTGGGTGGACCGTCTTTCCTTTTCGATTTTTATCTCCATCAATAAATCGGACGCGAGAACACGTCCAGAAATTGGTTGTATTTTCAGCATCACTAGCCGAATTGGTGACATTATCACCAATATCACCACCAATATCATCACCAGTATCACACAAATTGGTGACACTGTTACCAACGTAGTTACCAATGTCCTCCGAGCTTGCGAGTTCTCCAACAATACTGGAGTCCGTGTAGGATGGCGGCATATCATTATTCACAAGTACTTCTACGACACCGATGTGTTGGTGACCCCGACACCAATGTATTGGTAAATACAAAACCCGCTCATACGACGTATCGATTGATGTTGGTCACGTAGGTCGCATCGATGCATTCAGCGTCCGGAAGCTTACGCACCATCCGTCGCATGTGGGCCGTCTGGAATGTAACGCACGATGTAAGCCCCGTAGCTTATCACGGAAGACGCTGACAGCGTTGTCACGACCCTCGCTAGAGCCTTTAAGCACTTGAGCCACGCGCACGTTGTCGTCCCCAGAAGTGTAGGTCTCCTTACGCATTTTAGCAATGAGAATCTTGACATCCTTGGTAGAACAACCTTTCCCGAGACCTCCTTGAAATAGCGCAGTATCTTCTTCTTAGAGCCACCCAAGACAATTGAAAACGGTTAGGAACAATTATAGCTAACTAGGATATAGAGACTCATTACCTTGCATCATCGTTCTGACGACACGTAGCGTGCCTGGCGAAGTAAATGTTCGGGCTTCTGCGTAGGTATAGTAGACGTCTTGACCGACGTCGTGGTTGTGGGTGGCCACGTGCTTGGTGACCCGAACTTTGTAATTATCGTTTCCTTCCTTGATAAGAGCGGCATTCAGCTTTGCAGGGCAGTCGATAGAACAGATGTTGTGGTTGGTTCTCGCTTCTTTCCCCCTGGGCTTGAATGCCCACCCGTGCGTGCCGATATACCCTGCTCGACCATCATCTCGTGTTGTGGGAGCCCCTGCTCGACCACCGTCTTGTACTGTGGGAGCCTCTGCTCAATTGCGCAAACGAATGTATGCGCAAACAGATGACACCCCGTGGTCTTGGCGTAAATGTTCCTTCAGTTGGCCCAGCGAGCCCCCCCCCCCCCTGAAAAATCCCCAGATTTAAAAAAAAATTGCGGGGAAGTTGATGTATAGCAACTTTCTATTGTCCGTTTCACTCAAATTCTCCGCCTAATAGTCGATCTTAAACAGAGCAAATAATGCGACCAGGGTAATCTTATTCTGGGACGAGGTCTTTATTATTCTGATGGAGAATTTTTCCTCACGGGACGGGGCCTTGAGTTCTCCACCCAAGAGTGTTCATTATCCGGTTGACGGCCTCCTGAGCAGTGCTTCCGCACACGCTACGACGGAGGTCAATTGAGGGGGAATGCAGCGCATGCTCATTCTATGAGGGACTGTCGCCCATATAGGTTAATTCCCCGCCGGATAATCAAAAAGTAAGTACTTGCCACTCTATCTTTATGACCTACTCGCGTTCTGACCTCCCTACGGTATGGTTGTTTTGTGCTTAATGTATATTACTGCTAATCTCTAATAATACACGCAACTTGACTCATACCCGATCGCCCATTGTTTGTGTTCCTATGGAGGGTCGCTTCCTAATCATTTGCGCTGCGAGCTGACGGTGAAAGCTGGGATATATTTTAAATTTACATAACAAACTTTGCCAGTAAAAACTTTTTTTATATTACAATTTTCTATTTTTTCTAATACGCTTTAAAAGGAGTATTTTTACCTTAATTAACAGTAACAACCAGTACAATTTGAATGTGATAAAAAAAATACTGAAAGTATAAACTTTTGTTGTGGGATTTCAGTAGATTAACACCCTTTAACTAGTACTTAAAGAAAAATTCGCCGTTCTGATACACTACTGAATCGATCTAGTACCTCATCGCGGCTGATACTGATTGTGAGGTCATTTTCTGTGCTCAGAAGTAGATCGGATAGCCATTCGTCGCCGATCTTCGTCCTTAGACGAGTTTTAACGCGTTTCATTACTGAAAATGAGCGCTCAGCGCTCGCCGTTGACACTGGTAGCGTACAGACTAGTTGAATTGCTCGATGCAGCGTAGGAAATATTGTATGTGCATCTGAAGCAAACATTGTGACACTAAGCTGATTGACGACTTGGTGTTCTCAAAGCGACTGTCATTGATTGCAAACTCACGGAAGCTGATTGCCTGACACACGACAATTCCAGCGCGTGGCACTAAAGCCTGAGTTGCAAGAGGCTGGTGTTTACATCGACCGGTTTCCAGATAACCACTGCTGATTAGTTGTTGTAGTTCGTCTTGCGCGTAGCCATACAAACTGTCTCTTCTCTTGTATGATGCACTACAAGTAGCGTGAATAGACTGAACGATGTTGAAGCATTCCGTCACAGAGACAGTCTGTTTTGATACAGTCACTACTGCAAGATTAAGGCGGTGAGCGAAGCAGTGAACGTAGTAAGCGTACGGGCAAGTATCTCGGATCAAGTTTGGTAGCCCATTATATCCACCGGACATGTTTAAGGCCCCATCGTATCCTTGGCCACGGCCCCGATAAATATTTATTCCCCAAATTGTGATATGATTTATCAACGCAGATTTAAGTGACCCAGAAGAGGTATCGCGGAGTGAACCGAACCCAGAAGCCGTTCTCGAATTTCACCAGTATGCCTGGATAAAAACCGGACTACAATAGCCATGTTTTCTTTTCCACCTTCACATGTTGCTTTATCAACTAGGGCGAAAAATACCCTTGTCCAAGTTCATTGTCCACGATATGTTCACGAACTACATCCGCCGCGCAATGAATAAGCTCCCGTTGTACTGTAGGAGATGTGTACTTGGCATTTGCGGCGGCAGAGTTTATCAAATCCGCGAAATCTGGCATTCTCTGAGCCAAAAAAGACAGCATTTCAAGAAAATTACCCCTATTGCAGGACGCATCCTGTTGAAGAATCAAATACTGTCAATTAGGACTCCGTTTAAACGATAATACTAATAACACTTACCTTCTCGTCGTTGCCTCTGAAAGCAATACCTTGTCGCGCGAGAAATAAACACACGTCTAAAATCTGACGAAGTCTTTTCCTATTTTGTTCTCGCTGGCTTGCATTGGTTCTTTCCAGAGCTATCGTAATATCACAACTTCCCCTCAGGACTTCGTAAAATGCAGCTTCAGCATTATGATGTCTAGAACAGGACTGACCAACGTGGGCGACAAAACCGTCTTTCGTCGTGGCTTTTTTCCAGTTGTGAAAGCCCAGAGCTGGACGCGCCAACAAAGATGTGTCCTTTGCTGTCATTGCTTCTCGGCTTAAGTAACACCATCTACAATACACTGCGTCTGCTTTTTCAGAATACTCCAACCACTTATATTTTTCGAACCATTTAGGCTAAAATGATCTCGAACGCTTGCCATAGGAGCGGCTCGGATAGCACGTTAGGCGGGGTCGAAATAAATTCATCTTAGAATATGCAAAAACGACTCCACGACGTAGCTTCGGATCCTCTTGCAGCTGTCCAATAGAAAAAATATTAGGAGAACGGTCCACAGGATCGCAACGGACAAAGTCGTGAACACGGCAGTCAAGTGGGTCTTCAGCGATGCCATTTTCGCGGCACCATTGAGCTGCAGATGACGATTCTAAGTCCGCACTACGTGAAATAGGTGGAGTAGTAGGCTCTGCTAGATATGAAGTTTGTATCGGATTATTAGTGCGCTCTTGTACTTCATGCGGGGACGGCCGAGGTTGCTTGGCGAAGAAGTTTGTTATTGCTTGCAGTTTCTGTCTTTTGGGCGGCATCGTGCTTCAATACGGAAGTGTGGATATAATCGTGGAAAGACTTAACCCTACTCGCTATGGCCCCCCTCTCTAATTTTGGCTGGCTTCGCCGCTGACACGCTTCATTGTCTTCCGTGACGGCATCGCTTGCTTGTGAGTGCTGGTGCGGGAAGTGTAAAGAGGGGGGGGGGTGAAACTGAGTGTCCAGCAAAATCTCTAAAATCTCAAAATGAGATACCCTTACCCCGATATCCCGGTAACCAAACCCTGGCCGTTTTCGTAGCAATCGTACTTATGAACATAGACACTTCCTTTAAAAAAGCCAGTGTGCCTTTTTTCTTGTACCACTTGGGTACGGATCAAGTTTTGTCATTTTTGCTTCCTACCGCCGTGATGCAAAAAGCGGTGTACACTGTGTTTCAACGAAAAACAAAACACGATTCATTTGTATTCGAAACACAATGGTTTTTGCTCTTCCTTGTATTAATACGTAGAGGGCTTTATACGTGGCCATTCGAAGCGTAGTGTCCATACGGCCTCGAGCTGGTCTCATGGGAATACCCGCTACTGCTGGTTGTTCCACTTGTGTAGCTCGGGTAGTTCCTACCCTCTCCTCCCGATCGGCCAATATACCCTTCTGAACTCTGATAACGCCCCGACTCGGAGCCGCTGAGGTAGTTTCGATCGTCCGGAGAACGATAATACTCTTCAGAGCTTTGATACTGTCTGGTGGAGTAATTTCCACCTGAATAGTTCCTGTCGCTGTCTCCACCTGGACGACGTGAGTAGCTTTGTGCTTCTCTGTCATCCTGGTAATACGAACTGCTGTTCTCGGCTCCAGAAGGGTAATACGGCGAAGATTCCGCTTGCTGGCGGCTATAGGACGAGTCATTGGAGTAACTTGGTTGCGTTTGGGTGTTATCGACAGCGCTGCGTCGACTCCAATACTCCTGATAAGTCTCATACTTGCCTGAGCTGCTGGGGTAGCGCTCGTAGTCACACGTGTCTCTGTCAAGGTTCATTCTACCCAAGGACGCCTCAATATTCACCCCAGTATTTGACGGATAAATGGGTGGAATAGCTTGGTGCTCAACGACTGGCTTGTTTTGTGGGCTTTTGGGTCGTTCCTTCTCGCTGTCCGAGCTAGAGCTGGAGCTGCTGGAGCTCGATCGAGATCTCGACTTAACAGGCTTGCTAGCCGGAGTTTCGGTCGGTTTGTCGCCTTGTTTCGCAAGGAAATCCTCAGCTGCCTCCTTGGCCTTATCGACGATGGACTTGTCCTTCTTCTCGACGTAGCCAGGTTGGAGTTTCTCCTCCTCCCTCTTGGCCACCTGCTTCTGCGCGTACTCGACCGCCTTGTCCTTCACGTGGTACTTGTCTACCGCTTCAATGGCCTTCGTGAAGATGGACTCGCTCTCTTTCTTATCATCCTTTTTAGTCGAGTCGCCGCCCCCTGTCAGCTTCTCGGCCGCCTCCTTTGCCTTATTGAAGAAGTCCATCGCAATGAGTTTGAGATCCTACCGGTACGTGGCAAAAAGTGAAATGGCAAGCAAATCCATTTTTGTCTCATGCGTCAAGGCCAGGACATCGTGGGTGAATTTTCTGGTGGATGGCACAAAATGCACAAACTGTATTTCCAGATTTTTGAAATTCAATTACGAATGCAAAAATTACCGTGAATTTTACGCTAATCAGTAGTTTTGCGTCCGCGATGAAGTGACCACTCGACGCGAGTATGTGCTTGACCCAATAGCTGGGTAGCTCCTGCCATAGTAATCAGCATCTTCATCACGGGATCGACTCGAATACTCTCGTGACGAGCTGTAGCTGTAGCTGTCGCTTTCTCTGTTCTCGTTAGGATAGTTACGCATTGCTGCGAAGGCAGCGTCATCAACCCGAGACGATTCGTATGTGTCGTTCTCGCGGAAGCGGTCGTACACACGTCGATCGCCACGCGAAATGTCATCAGCCCTTCCTTCAAACCGAGATGAGCTTTCCAAGGACATTTTGCTAAATGCTTCGTAGCTGACATTGTCTTCCTCGCGATACGTCGATCGATTCTCTCGGCTCGATTCAAAGTCGAGTCTCGTGTCCGCTCTACTGGAGTAGCTGACGTATTCCTCGTGGTAGCTCAACCGGCTCGCACCAAAGCCGACGCCCGTATCCGTTCGACTAGAGTAGCTAGTATCCTCCTTGCGATAGGCGTTCTCTCGGCTCGATTCAAAGCCAAGACTCGTATCATTTCTACTGCAGTAATGCACGTCTTCCTCGCGATAGCTCGAGCTGTTGTCGCGAACCGAGTCGTAGTCGAGACCTGTACCCGTTCGACTGTAGTAGCTGATGTCTTCCTCGTGATAACTTGAGCTGTTATTTCGACTGGTCAGACCCGTACCCGACCGGCCGGGGTAGCTGATGTCCTTTTCGACACGAGATGAGTAGGACGAAGACACACCCGCGTTGTTGTCGATCTCGGTCCTCTCGTAGCAGGTATTGGTAACCTCATTCTGATCGTAAGGTGGGCGATACACAGAGCTGGTAGTGTAGCTATCAGCCTCCTCTCTCACTTGCGAGTAGTTCGAGTGGGTGTTACCAGTTGATTCATACGAGTTGGAGGCCACAAACGAGTTTTGCGGGTAGGAGGATACCTCAACAGTGCGCCGTTCATAAACTGTAGAGCCGTCGCGAGAGCTCTCAGTATAGTGATCATCCCTACTCTCGTAGTTTGCGGTGGGATAGCTTGGAGTGTTGTAGTCGCTGACGCCAGGGTTAACAACACTCGTGGTTGTCGCAACAACCACAGTCGAGTAGCTTCCTGGCTCTTCGCTTGAGCGAGTGTACCTCTCACAGTCCTCGTCCGAACTAGAACTGGAACTCGAGCTTGAACTGGATCTGGACCTAGATCGAGGTGATCCTCGCTCGGCGATGAAGTCCTCTGCAGCTTCCACAGCTTTCTTCATAATAGACTTGTGTCTTGGGACGTATCCCAGTTGGTCTTCCTCCTCTTCACGTCTGGCGACTTGCTCTTGAGCGAACTCAATGGCTTTGTCTTCGAACTTCTCTGTAGATTCCATCATCTTTGTCAGCAGCGGCATGTTTGATGAACTTGGACGTGTGAATCGACTGGGGTTGTTGGAAGCAAGAAAAAAAATGAATGCACGTATCAAATAGTTCGCTGACTCAGCGCGGCTGAGGTGGGCGCTCAACGATCGTGTATGTCTCATATCATGCACGCGCGTGGGTAAACTGGGTACTGAGCTTTGATAGGTGACGAATGCACGACAGCTCCACGTGCAGAGTTACTCTGCAGATGCCTTGAGCTTAGCAGCTTGTCAACCACGTAAGAATCGGGTTTCAGCAGCTCTATTCCGGCATCCCAATAACCTTTGTAGATCGATTTTAGTGCATCGTGCCCTTTCTCTTAACCCCTTTACAGCGCTATTCTGTATTCTACAGAATACAGAATAAGAATTATGATAGGACATAATTTCCAGCAAACTTGAAATCGTCCTGATTCCTCGCATATTTGTATTTGTAAAGGGTAGAGATGGGTAGTTATCGTGAAGGATCTTCGAAGGGGAGATAGCCGGGGATAATTCGAGTCGGATAGAAAAGACAGTATAAGATGACTGGAGGTTTTGAAAAAGCAGTTTCTTGCTATTTTCTGCAGTTGTTGGTAGCCACAGGTTTCAGATAAATTCGAGAATGAACGCTCCCAACGAGAAACCGTTCAAGCAGTTATGGCGCCAGCTATCCAAGGCAGGATGTAAAGCGAGGAAGCCTAAGGGACTGAGTGCGGACTTCACGTACGTGATGCCCAGTGTGACTGGCCGCTTGGAAGCAGAGAAGCGCGGAGCTGAATACTTCGTTATTGCGTTCTGCAGACAGCTCGGTATATATACTCACAGTACTGAAAGGTATGTGCAGGCGAACAAGAACTCATGACATTTGGACGTCGTCAGGGGTTGCTGGAGCTCTCACCTTTGCCATCACTCCCAGCAAGGATCCCCATGGAAATAATGCGGCGTATGAGCTGGCCCGCCGTCGTGCGCCGGTTGAAGAAGTGCTGCCAGCGGAAGGTGAAGCGGCACCAACTTTGGAGGTGACGCCTACTCCTCCAACTCCTCCTTCGAGTCCCCCTCCGCGTACTTATGCTTCTTCACCGTCGACTCAAGCAGGTCAAGCAATTCAGCAAGATACAGAACAAGAAGGTGGGAGCACCACTACTAGTATGGAGGATCCGGAATACGATGCACGCTCGGGTCATGAGCGTGCCGACGGGTCGAAGAGTGAAAGCAACGATTTCAACGGGATTGATGAGTTTGATGGAGAGAATTTCATGGATGCGCTACGTGGGGAGAAGCTGTTCGGGTCAGTCGCGGTAGATGATGTGAATCTGTGCAATGAAGCTGAAGACGACAACGACAGTATGGTTGTGTCTTTGATGATGAGCTGGATGTACCCGTGTCGCCACGAGAGGACTACGAAAGCGAAAAAGAGTCTGACAGCGACTGTGAGGAGGACAGTGAGCTATTTGTGCAAGCCGACGAAGACATGCGGCGCTTGGGAACTTCTGGGGGGTACATTTATGACCAGCTACATTGTGGTAAGTCGGTCGTCTACAGAATAACGCTTTTGATTCTTTTCTAACTCTGTATTATATTAAAAACAGGTGATTTGATTCTTGAAGCCGCGCAGCTGTACGACGGAATCTGGGGGCCAACTAGATCTGCAGCAGCATTTGCGGAGTCCGCATTAGGAATGCTTTTCTACTTTTTTCCCAAGAAGCTCTGGTTTGAGATTCAGAAGAGACGAATCTGTATCACGAGGCTTGCATCCCGCTTGTCGCACGTCAGCATCGAGAGAAGCAGTTTTAAGCACAAGTAAAGGATCCCTAAAAGAAGGTTGACTCTGTCCAAGAGATTGAAGAGAAAATACGGCGAGTAAAACCTATCCAGGCTTACAGGCGATATTCGATACAGCGATGTGTGGCTTTCAAAAAATATTACCGCTAGTTATGCTTGGGGGTTGTTGACATGGCGATTGCCAATGGGTTCATCCTGCACAAACTCATCTTGAAGAAAAAGGGAGAACGCGTACCGACGCACGCAGAATACATGCGAAGACAGCAAACGGAGCTTTTAGCAGCAACAGAAGCCACATTGCGTGCAAACACCAACGCAGAGGACTTCATTACGGAGCCAATTCGAGCGCAGCCACACGCCCTGCAGAATACGAACGACATGTATGATGGAAATGGCAAGATCAAACGTCGTCACAACCTTTACAAGGTATGCTCGGCACTGGCGACGCCCCAAACGAAAAGCTTTGAAAGCAGCTACTTCTGCCCCCAGTGCACTCAATCCCACGACGGCCGCGTACCTCTATGTAATCGCGTTCGGAGAGAGGATAGCGGCAACACACTCACGTGCAGCCAGATTTGGCACCAGGTCTGACGAAACGGAGCTGCGATTCAAGCACACCTGAAGAAGCGCATACGCTTTCGCAAGCGTAAGCGCGCTGACGAAGAGAAAGAAGACAGTAGTGAGCTAGCTAGTAGTCAAACCAATAGACTGTTCGCTCGCCAAACGTTTCGGCCAGTTCAGGCCTAGTACTTCTTCTACTCTTGCTAGTCTAGAACTGGCCGAAAAATTGGTGAGCGAACTTCTGCCGCGTAGCGATGAAGCTCGGACGGCCATGCGAAGCCGCTAATCTCACTTATCGTTTTGGAGGGGAAATACCTTACGGAAGACATTAAGTTCTTTTTTTCTGCAGCAGCCAATCAAAACCTCAGATAATAGCGTATGGTGGATACATTGTGAAGTTTTTGTCCGTAGAAACGATGTCTTTGCACTTTTTCGCAATGTCCACCTCACGATTCGCGAGACAGCTACCACCATATAAGTTATTGCATTCTTCTGTCAATATTTTAATCAAGATAAATCTTTATTCTGTATAATACAGATTAAAACCCCGCTTTAAAAGGGTTAAGCTGCAATGAACATTTCTATTGGTTTAAAAGCGTTCCAGGCTGAAAATTTTAAATTAATAAATTAATCGGCTAATTTTTAGGAAGTGCCTACGCTCACCAACTATTGTGAGCATAAAAAAGTATCTTGTGATACTGATATTCGATTTTTGAAAATCAAATTTTGGTATTTTTGAGCGGCTGGCTCCATTCGCTCGAGTCCCCTCGAAAGGCAAGCCGTTACAGGCAGACAACCCGTTGGTACGCGCACGATGTCTGTCGTGACACCGAAGAAGAGAAAACACGGCGACAAACTCAATGAAGAGGCTGAGGAGCCTGTGCAGGCGTTCCCCCCCTTCCAGGGCCTAGAGAGAGAGCTTTCAAGAAGCGTTTAACAGGTATGCTTATACTTAATATTGCTAAAACTGTAGTTTACAGGGATTCCTAACATAAGCTTTTGCTTTTAACAGCTATCAGAGGGACACACACCAACTCCACAAAATCGGCTCCACGATTTCCGTCAAGGAGCGGAACAAATCTCGGTCCAAACAAGCTGCGCTGAGTGGGTCTACGGCAGAGTTATGGGACGAAGCACTTGGCAATTACGCAATGTACTTCATTTGCACGCATGGCTGGTATTTCAAGCCAAGGGGTAAAGGAATACGTACAAACCACATCAACCGCTCGATCAAGTGTCCAGCAAAGCTGAGCACAAATTTAGTAAGGGGAGGGATGGACTGTTCAAGATTCGAGTCTCGACGCACTACGCTGGACATAATCACGTCGTTGGTTCGGACGTATACTATTCGAACTCCGAAGCGCGTCAAGCTCACTCCCCCGGCACGAAGAGCGTTGTAAAAACACTCATTCAAGGTAATCATTTCGATGCAATTTGTAGCATTTCTTATGTGTCTTAACCTTTGCAATTACACGTAGGCGTGTCGAAAAATAAAAAATTCTAAGGTAACTCAAGGAAGTTTCGGGGAAGCCAATAATACCTAAAGATGCGGAGAACCTTATCGCCAAGATGAGGAGAGAAACGTACACGTCGGACGATGATAATGTGCGCGTCTCGCAGCTTCTCAGAGATTTCAGCGAGGGTACCGGAAATGCTGTCAGCGTCTTCAGGGATAAACATACCAGTCTGACGTCATGTATCACGTTTCAAAGAGGCGCATGACTCGCAAATTTCCTGAAGCCGTCTGTATCGATGCAACGTACGGTACTAACCTCAATCGGTACGAATAACTGGTGTACGGCTCTCCAACATATCTTGAATTGGTGAACTAATCACCAACCCTTGGCGTTTTGTGTGCTCATAGAAATCGCTTCTTAAGCTTCATGGTCACGAATGAATTTGGATGTGGTGCCTTTGCCCAACATGCTCTTGTTGATGGAGAGAGTAGATCGAATATGGAGTGTGCTGTGTCTGCATTCAAAGAGAGAAACCCTGCTTGGAGAAATGTCAGAGTGATTATTATCGACAAAGACTTCACTGAACAGGCGCTGTTGAAAGATGAGTTTCCAGACGCTGTTGTCATTTTGTGCCATTTTCACGTCATTGATTACTTGAAACGAGATATAAGTAAGAAGAACTATGGATTCACAAACTTTGAGAGAGCTCACGTAAAAAATCTGGTTACGCTGATGGTTCGTGCGGGCTCAAAAGAGTCTTTTCATCATTACCTCGCCGCGTTGAGGCAGTTGTGTGGAAAGAGGCCTGCGTTGATGCACTACTTCGAAGTGAGTTGGTTGAATTGCAAGGATTTATGGTGCATGTTCAAACGTGGCGAGATTCCTCATCTCGACAACAATACGAACAATCGCCTAAAAACCAGGTTGGGGTGCCGCCAAAGACATTTTAAATCGGCACATGGCAATGGACGAATGTATTGACCATCTATAGCTCCTGCAGCAGTCTGCGGAAGATGGATAGTGGGTGAAGGTACGCCGTATCGTCTGCCGGTACAACTATCAATACGATGATGAAATTTAGCATTTTGGCAAAGCTGGCTATGCGTCATGCATGTAATTTGGTGGAGGTAGAGTATAACCTTAGTCAGCAGTTAACGTACCATGTATCATCAGATCAAGAAATATCCTCATTTGTAAGTCTGGCACGCGAGAAGTCGGATAAAAGTATGCTGCCAGTGTGGATGAAGGCCAGTGCAGCTGCAGCGTTTTTTTTTCCACCGCTCATTGCTGCTTCCGTGTCGTCATATCATGTACTTGAGACGTCAGCAACAAGACGTCTGACCAGCTACGGAGAGATGACCGTAAGTAGTGCTGAGCACCCAAGCCTGGTATTAGCAATGACCCCCTCCACGTCAGCCCCAGAAGGGCTGTTAAAAGAATAGATGGAGTCGACTACTTTAAGAGTACGCTTGGCAACAGTTTGAGCTTCAATGGTAAACTAATGTGCTAAGCCAACGATGTAATACACGTGTAAAGGGTCTGATGGTATTTGTCAGGCAGTGTAGCTGGCTATCATTCGACGGTTTAGGTGGAGCAACATCTGCCGCGTCATCGACTAAGACCTTTGGAGCATCTGATCAGTGACATTGGCACAAGATGTCACTGCATGCGCTGTTCCGGCCACCCTCGGCCCTGACGTTTAAGCTAGAGGCCCTTTGCACACCGGAATTGCAGTCAGCGCCGAGTGAGCTGGTGCTGACCGTTGTTGTGGCTTTGAGCAGCACGACGCCCGCACCTAAGCCGGCAAGATCTACGTCTTCATTACCAGCCCCCTTGTACAACACAAGCTTGTGCTGGAGAGAGTAGATCCCGTCTAGTACAGCACAAACTCCGTAGAATTTCTTCGGTTCGCGTGCAGGTCGGGTTCTCGGTTAGGCCGAAGATTCGCGCATTCAACAGCTAAGTGTTTAAGCATCAGTTAAGTAAGCGGCGCCGAGCGAAGCGAGATACCCCCCCCCCCCACAGCCCCGTCGCTAAGTCCGCAGACGAGATCCAACGCACGAGTGGCCTACGGGAAACTACGTTTGCCATGGTGGGTCATCACTGACCCGGCCCGTATACGACCCGAATTTTTTTTATCACAAATTACATCTGCAGTGACTCGTACACCGACGGACAGAATGCAACTGCCACAAAAAAGGCAACGTGAAACGGGCGCGGCACATAGCCGCCACTTGCAAATCCACCTAATTAGCCAATCAAATCAGTTAAAACGCCACCTTGCACAGCTTAAAGGCAGTGGTTATTCTGCACCAGTCAGTTAGTAAAATGGAGGCGGTGGCTGAGCACACCCCGAATCCGAGTCGGATCATCAGGTCGGAGCCCCCACCTGAACCCCCGTCGCCAACAGAAATCATGGTGTTTGAAGACAGTTTTGATGAAGTGTACTCAGAGTCTAGGCAGCGTCGGATTTATTATACAATGAAGAAGAAACGGCATGTCTTATATAAACACAGGGTTTAAGTCAGCGCGAGGCTGTCATGTATTGAAATCATGGGGCTTTCGAAAGCAAAGCTCAAGGCTCTGTGGCTGTTCGAGAATGCTACAGTAGCGACTGCTAAGGAAAAAGGCCTAGCTACGACAAAGCGTGCCATAACAGCTTGGGAGTTCATTTAAGCTGCCACCGTCACGAGTCCATTTTACAAAGTACTTAAAACCAAATTTTAGTGCTAAATATAGTTGCCTCCCTAACTTTGCCAAAACTTCTCGGTAATTCGTAAATGTAAATAAAAGGTTGTGGTCATCTGACCGCGCTTGTACCAGCGGGAAAGTGAAAGTTGCAATCTGTCCGTCGGTGTAGCCCGGTAGCGCAAGATCGTGTTGGAGAGAGTCTTATTGCAACTGGCGGGCGGCGTGACATCACCAATGGGGGAAGGGTAGACTGCGACACAATAAGGAAAGGCATGCCCAGTCGTGGGAGAACAAGTTGAGTGAAAGCTTCTTCTAAAATTAAACAAATAAAGCTAACTGGGGATGGAGAAGGAAAGTGACACATGGCAGTTGCTCGACAAAGTAGCCGTTTGCGGTGACTTAGACTTCAATCTGGAGATAGAAAGTGCATCGATGCACGGAACAGGCATGCTGAACATGTCGGTTAAATGACGAGCGGTAAGGAATTGAAGTGTCATTGTCGAAATTGGCCCAAGCTGGCGGACGGCTCAACTATCTCACTGGGAAGAACTGATGCGACCAGCACTGTGGCTGTAATCATACGTCTTCATCTATTTCTAGTGACAGCAGGTACGCAGGACTATACGTCATTGGTGCCAGTACCGGTATGCTGGAAAGAATGCTCAAACAGACTCCACCGAAACCGACATGGCTTCTTTATTGGTATTGAGTGATGAGACAACAGCGGATCTGTGCGAAATTAGCGGTTGGAGGCATCACTACCGTAAGCATAACAAGCTGGCTGATTGGTTAGCCAATCATGCCGTCGACAGCGTACGCAGTATGATGTGGTTGGCGCAAACTGAAAAGAAAGCTCACAGTGGTGTTGCGAGGAGGGTTAACATTAATATGGTCGGGTTGAGGCTTTAGGCTTCTTCAGCAAAAGCACTAAGTGCAAAAAGTAAATGGAATGCTTAATTACATTTTAAGCATTCATAGCAGTTTATAGCGCACTATTATTTATGGATAGTGAAGTGTTTGCTGCAATAGCGGATTCAACTCTTGCGTACTTTTAAATATTCTACTGTAGTCTTCGTCACAAGTTGCGACTCGCAACGTAACTAAATAATCAATTTATATCAGAGTACACAGTACTTTTTGTTTTGCAAAGGTAGTTGTTGCTGTTGTTGTTGTATCTATGGTGGACACAAAGAGCATGAAGAGGGCTAGCCTTAGCCTCGAAGAATTTTATGCACTTGCCAAAAAATGATTTTTCACTAAAAATAGTTTTTTTGAGTGCGCAATTTGCCTTGTCTATATTGTACGTTTTCACTTCGCAAAAAATTAGGCTCTTCTTACGTTCACCATCTATCAGGTAAAAAAAGCAATTTACCCCGTAAATTCCGATTGCTCATTACCAAAATATCGGAATATATATCGGTATGAATTGGTTTAAAAAAATCTCTTTGTATTTGGCAGGGAAATGTGCAAAGCTCCATAAGGTATAGACTTACCAAACCAAAAGTTTACTTGCTTTTTGCTTAGCTCTCGAAAATGTCAAGCCATACTGTTTCAAACATTGGGTATCTGCATTTGTCCAGATCGTCTTCCGATATATGCTGTGGTGCTCAAATTCGGCTCGGGTTCCGTGTGCATCGCCACTTTCAAGTACGTTTCAAACCAGTTTACGATGAGAGCACCGCAATTATACCCGTCCGTCTGTAGCCAAGCAGAATAGTACTTGGAGGTCAAAAGAAATGCCAGATCGATCAGAGGGACCACGGAACTTTTCATGGTATCTTCCACTTCATCAATGTAGTCAAGCATTTGTTTCGGGTCCTAGATCCAGATTGAGCAGCTTCGAAAGTCAACAATACCGCCACATCAATGCCCACGTCTACCTGGATGCTTACGGGGGGAAAACCCACGCGTCCTTCTGCACCTTTGCTCAGAATTTGTTCCTTAGTGTCGATCATTCTCTTTCTGTCGGCTTCCACTTTGAACCCCAAATAGACAGGGTCCACTACAAAAATATCAGCGACACCTCCTCTGTTTTGCCCAGCTGTCTGTGCTTGGTGGGCCGTATGAAATGCTGCAGCGAAAATGCATCCGTCTGATAACCAGCGTGTGCCCGCGATTTTAATCAATTCTTCGAATTGAATAATAGTTTCACCAATCCAAGGTTTAAATTCAGAGTACACTGTTCATCTGGGGCACCTTAGACATGATATCACGTTGCACATCGCTTTCTGGTTGCGATTGAACCCACTTGATTAGACTCCGCGTGCTTTCGATTAACTTCGAGAGACAATGCCACTGCTTCATGGTATGAAGGAAGGAGATATTCTGTCCAAAACGAGTCCAACACTGTCCAAATTGTCCAATTGATAAATGACGGATGTAATAATCTAAAAGATTGTTTTGTATATTTTTCCAGGACTGTCCAAACTGTCCAAAACCTATCCAAACTGTCCAAAACCTATCCAAACTGTCCAAATGCTATCCAAACTTTCCAAAAGCTATCCGAACTGTCCAAAAGCTGTTCAAACTGCTTACATGAAGTTCATGTAGTCGTCTGGGACTTGAGTGACGACAGCTTCAGCGTGGCGAGGCGCTGTTTGAATTCCCAGCTTGATGTCATGGATGCGGCTCACGTAACCTAGTGCCTCGGCTTTAGCTGTCTCCATGAACGCCAGTAAGCTTGGATGAGCTCCACGCCCAAATTTCTCGCCGAAGTCGCGGTTGTACTTTTCGAGCGGGTTATTGGTCCTGTTTGTGATGTCAATCCCACCAACCATCATGCTATTGACGTTCCACAAGCTGGAATCAAACCGGCCCATCCACGTCTTGCGAAAATATCGCCAAAACCGATCCCACTTGCCCTTGGAGCCCTCTTCGTTAATCAGACTTCGCACATACCGGATCCCCTGGTTAAAATAAATTACACCGTCATACAAGATCATAACGTCAGAATTGAAGTGTCAAAAAGTCATGACAAAAAAAAATTTAAACGATAAGAAAATAAAAATATACGCACCTTGTCTTCGATTTCATCTGCAGGAATGATGGTCAAAATGTCGAGTTTGCCGGGGGTCATTGCATCCTTCACCTGATCCCTTGTTAGGCCCTGATCCAGCATGTGACGGCGCAGTGCTTGTTTCCAATGAAACACCCCACAATATGCACTTTCGGGAACTGGTCGACTACAGCGTTGATCAGCGCGAGCTCAAAGTCGCACGTCACGCTGGCGGGTTCTAGTCGGCGGTCCGTCGCAATGATAATCATCGTCAATGCGTCCAGATAGGTGTCGCTGTCTCGTCCTTGAAGGAGTACGTACATCGCCGGAACGTACAAGCTAACCGTAGCGTCCAACAGCATTACAATAAGGCATTGTACGAACGGTTTCGGCACCATTTTAAAGGTACCGTCGATGAAGACCGGAATAGCTGGGTTTCGTAGCAAGAGGACTAGATCTGGGTGCCCAAATCCTACGATACGGCGCTCCTTATTCTTGACAGAGAACCCAGTGTTAAACCTCACAAAGGAGCGTTTGTCCGAGTCGCTGAGCCAGCGCGCCTCGGTCTTGTCGAGCGAGTGTAGCATATCGCAACCCATACCCTTGCGGGTATTTTTGACAATGTTGACACCTTGCAGCTTCGGGATGGCGTTCAGCGTGCTTCCTTTGTGTAAGTTGTTCAATGCTGAGCGGACACGCTCCCACACCATTGATGGAGCTTCAGACGCTGATTCTAGGGCCGCTCGCTGGAGCTGCTGACGCATTTCACACCGCACATCCACGACTTGTTTCGGCAGTAAATTCTCGCAGTTGTGCTCACCGCGAGCGCGTACGTGTTCTCTTTTTGATATCAGCTTTGCAAGGCAGCCTTGTCGGAAATGACGGCAGTTGTAGTAGATGGTGCCAGTCACTTTGTTCGTTGTCCTAATCACGTACTCCTTCCCTTCGTGCAGCATTTGGGAAATGCCTGAATGAAGTAATGCCCTAGCTCGAGAACGCACTACACGCCAACCGTTACAGCCTTACTTTTACTAGCAAAAATGTAATATTTAGATCCGTAATTAATAAAATAACGCATCTGTTTTGGACAGGTTTTGGATAAATATGGTAATTTATCACCAAAACAGCAATTTGTTTTTGGATAATTTGGACAAAGTTGGACTCGTTTTGGACAGAATATCCAACACCGGTATGAATGTCCCGCAGTGAAAACATCCCGACATCCAAAATGTGCACAGCAATTTCGTCTGCCGCTGGTGTCCTGTTGCTACTAGCCAGCTCTCGATTCGCAGTATTTTGACCAGCTTAAGCAGATTTGTCCACCAGTGCTTCAGGAATGACATACCGAACGTTGGTTTCAGTTTGTAACTCTTCTCCGGGTTTTTTTACGCGTGCCTTTGGACGTTTATATATCGCCTCCTCGAGCATTAAGCGATGGCTGAAAACACCGATTTAATCGCTGATAGCCACAGCCTTTTCATGTGAATATATTCGAGAAGGGTCGCAAGTGTTAAATCACCCACTGTGGTCAACGGATCCACAAATACCTTGGTTTCTTCAATCCCTGTGCGAGCTTGGGCTTTCTTATTTGCTCTCGGTTATTTGGGTCTTCCTGCAGGGTTGCTGGTCGGGCTCAGTTTGGCAATCAGTTGTTCAGAATCATCCACAGACCTAGGTTGATCGGTGACAGAGTCACGAGCCCTCTCTAAGTTGGTGCTTTTCTTCACAGCACATTCGTAATTGGTGACTTGTTTACCAATATCTAGTTCCTCATCATCTCCACAGCTGGTGACTTTCACAGCGTTACTAGAATTGGTGATTTGTTCACCAACATCGCTAAAATTGGTGACATCTCCCCCAACTGTGCCAGGAATTGATGAAGTCTTGTGTACCCGAGAAATGGGAACAGCACCATCAAGCCTTGCAATTGATTCTAGTTTCGACAGATAGCTCAACTACTCGTGGAAAATCCGCGATCCTTTATCTGCAATAACTTCTACAATTTTCTGACATCCCGCAATTCCGGCGCGATATTTTTCGTTGTGGCCTAAAACACGAGTCGAAAAAACCTCCACATCCTTCGTCGTGAATCTCCTTTCAATTTTTCACCTTGATCATCATCATATTCTTCGTCAGCAATTAGCCATCGTGCAGGAACGGAATTGTAAGGTATAACGGCGTGGGTGTGACAATTAAGAAACATACCTTTTGGATTGAGAACCTCTATCTATTCTATAACTGTCGTCGAAGGCAGGACTGAGCCAAACGGACATGTGCGACAAATACTGTACTTGTGATTTTTTCGCTCTACACAAAAGAAAGTTTGCGGGAGATATAGCCTGCTACATTGTCACTGCATATTAAAATCTCAAAAGCTGTTTCTGCTGTTTTTACAGCATACGGGACCAGAAGGGCTAAGTTCTACCAAAGCATCGTGAATTTGCAATTCGTCAGCAGGAAACAAACACAACAGCAGCAACAACAACGGTCTTATTGTATACAGATTATTCAGCATACTTAATAGTACGCTCATAAAACATGTCACTTTTATTTTAGCGTTCAGGCGCTCTGAATCTCGGCAAAGAATACTCAATATGTGGTGCCGCATAAAACCTGATGTAGTGCCTCTACTGATCTTCAGGGGCGGATAAACGGCAGCGAGCACGCAACACAACGCTACTATCTCTGCAAAGCTCTGGTGACTTCTGTTTGGTCACGGAGGCAGGGAAAGGAAGTATCCAGCTATGTAGTTGCTGTGTAGCAGCTTTGCGGTAGCTAGTGCGGTGGGGTGTACTAGCCGTAGGCGCTGGCCTACATAGCAATAAGATGATTAAATTGACAAATAGCGTTTCGCCGCTGATCACACCAAAGTTGAATCCTTGATGTTGGTGCCGCGTGCAGAGCGCCATGTGCAGTACATACGTCATGTGCACTTTTTTAGAAGGGAAGAAGTAGACGACGCGGTGACAAGACTAGCATCAAATCGCGGATGGCGAGAAGCTTGTCGTAAACTAGATCTTGCGAAAGCCCGTTTATCCTTCAGCCGCCCTTGAAAATCTGCAAGAGAAACGAGAGCTACGACGCAAAATACAAAAAGCGAGCCGACACTAGCCACTGGCATCCGCTGCCACCACGGACGATACTAGGAGCAAACCCCTATCTACACTCCTAATTTCGTTAAAGCAACAGCGGTCTGCAATTCGGACCGCAAAACGGTTATATGTGTCTGGTGGAGGCACACCCACTCATCAGGAGGCTCAAAGCGAAAGCGCAATTAGTAGGGGAGAAGGCTGTTCCGGGGACTACTCTAACACATACCAGGGCAACCATCGCCGTGGATTAAGCCTCGCAGCCCTACGAAAGTGTGGATCCGAACAAGCATACAGACGTCGCGGTTCTCATATCTCAGGACGCAATGGTACTACGATGATGAGGCACTTCTTCAGTTAGAGATTTTAAATACGACTCATGGAAGTGGTGACGGTCCGCAAAAAAATTCAAAGGAACGAAATCGTTATTGACTGCCTTGGTAAGATCGTTAATGATAATTCGGAAGAAGCAGGCAGTGACTTGAATATTTTATTGAGTTGGGGGGCCGCTCTAGTTTGGACAGCCCTACATATACCCCAACAGTAACTGGAATAATGCCTTTTTTAACTGCTCTTGTCACCCAAATTACAAAGCGCTGCATGGAATGACCGTACAGGATAAGCGTTTCTAAAGCAAATGAAGCAGGTGCGAATCTAACGATCCAGTATTCCCTTACTTTCGTGAAACGTTGGCGGCGGCCGCGGCAAAAGGAATTGCATTTTAAAGAGGATGCCCAACAACATGCTGCGTAGACCAGGATGAGGCAATCACGCCCTTTTGTGGTGGCCGAGCAACCAGCGCCGCCAGGATGAAGGTATAGAGCGCCACGAGTACCAGCTGTGTGGGGTGTTCATGCATATAGCGCGATCATCTGTGCAAGAAGGCATGCGCCTGCTCCCGTGACTGTCCAAATAGGTGCGTGGAACGAGCGACAAACAAACGGTACGCATCAAGCTGCGTCTTGACGTATGGCAGATTCTTGACAACCGCGATGTCGCTCTTTTTCCATAAGCATATCACTGCCCGGTTAACAACAACAAGGCCACCAACATTACGTTGCATGTGAATATGTACTTGCTAAATTCTTGCCGCAATTATTTGCCAACCATTTCATACCACATCGCGGCGCATTTAAACCGTCGTTATAGCTGCGATCCTGTCCATTTAGACACCAGGTTACTTTTTTTGTAACTGAGCTGCGCAAATAGTGCGGTGTTTTAAGTAACATACTTTTGCCCACCATTTGCGATAGTACTTCGTCGCGTCGCGGAGTGTCCAAAATATATCGCAGGATAAAACTGTCTAGGTTGAATATGCATAAACGCCTACGATGCGCAGGGTTGTAAACAGGCTACCAGTATGGTTTCGGGGCTCTAAATGATAAACGACAGATATATTACCGTCGTTTCTTATTTCACGCATCTAAAATGATTGTAAAATCGGCAAATCAAGAAAGTTCTTGCTGTCAAGTTATTCACTTATTTTGTAAAGTAGTATCTCTAAACGGTAACGCCGTTTAAGTTTGCTCGACAACATATTTCCAAATCTGTAGACCGACGCGTCGTACGAATCGCCGAGCCACGTGTCGAGCATAAGTGCACCTACCCGCTATCTATCTTGAATCAGTCCACACGCCCCCCCCCCTCTTTTCCTGCCCGAACCTGCACGACTTTCGCCATCCAGTTAGATTAAGACACCATTGTAATCCTACCCCACCCACCGTATCCCAACCCTTACTCACTCCTTTCTCACTAGCGCTGCATGCGCCTTCATCTTTTAACACAAGCTTATTGGCCTCCCTCGCTTTGTAGAAAATTAGAGGCAGGAAGCAGGCAACAAACTTGTTATCACGCTAGGCTAAGTGATTTTGATTGATATATGCAAAATATACCTGGACAGAAATTTTCCGAAATATATCCGTCTCATGACGGATTGTCTCACGTACCTACTGAATGGTACACATCTAGCGAGGGCATTCCGCCTTCTAATGCATGTTCCGTATACAAGTCTGGCATATGGGTTTCTACATATCGGGGATTCTCGGCCGCACACCACTATTTCGATGCGGCCATCGCGAAACATCCTTTTAGCGCTCTATATGCATCATGTTTGCGCATCGCAATTTGCATTGTTCCAACTGCTTTGCGGCCTTTCGCTGTCGGTGAGCCTTGCACAAAGTGTATATTGCACCATTTGACTCGTGCCCGCGCCGGTGACAGTACACAATACAGTATTGCATTTTTTCGCTTCAGACGCGGGCGCCAAAAGGAAATAGGCCCATGCACCGATTTAAATGGGCGGAATGCAACAGCATATTTCAATTTTGTTATCGCCCCTCTTGTTCATAGCATTAAGATTACCCATGTTGTGTTTATATTCCATGTGGTATTGTCTACCATTGAAGCCTTCGTGAGAGCACCATTCCATAATGTCCCTAAGCGCGTTGAGTCTTCGAGTCTTGTTTTAGACAAGGGTGGCACGTCATATAGCGTGTTCAATCAGAATGGCACAGCTGGCTATGCGTTTGCTGGGTAATTAAGCTTCATAAAGGCTTCCTCAATAGCTGGGAATCCCAGCAAAAAATATTGTCTCACTCCGGCTGTATTTATTGTGCCTTTCCAAAGTTTTGGCCAATCTGACCTTTAAAGGCTGATCCTAAGCAAGGGTGGGTAGGGCTAAGGGTGGGATTTGAGGACGAACTGAATTTGAATTGCTAAGCCAGGCCACTAAATAAAATGATATTTGATCAATAACACTGTTTGATTTTGCCGACTCTGATCCAATAATACTTGATTGTGGAGGTCCTACGTAAGGGCTCCGATTTGGTCTAAAGGGTACCTTTTAACAAATTAAGGGCTGAATGGCCAGTATTTACCGGCCATTTACCCTTACGTAAGGTATTCACAACAGATTGATTTTAAATCCAATATGGGCTACTCATCAGACATACGCTGGCGAGGCATTGTCTTGCAGTATGTCTACAATATTGAGATCAGCGTAGTTGCTGGTGTATTAAGCGTCTCGGCCAGAAGCCTTCGGAGATGGTACCATCTCTTCAAGACAACAGGAAATGTCGACGACACCCCAAAGAATGAGCGGTCATCTAAATGGCCGATTGAAGTGCAACAATTTGTTCGCGAGTATGTAAAGCAACACCCCCTGCTTCTACTTTCAAGAGCTGCGTGAGGTATTAAAAGAAAAGTTTTCGACCCAATATTGCTGTTCCGATTCGACAATTTGTCGTGCTTTACGGTTCGAGTTGGGGTTAGCGCGCAAAGTGCTGACTAAAAGAGCTCGTGAAAGTATCCCAAAAGAGCGCCAAGAGTATGTGAACAGGCTATTGCCTTTCTACAGCGGGCCAGATCAAATCGTGTTTGTCGATGAAACTTCAAAGGATCGAAGGTAATGTACAATATCAATTTTGTGACTGCTGCATCTTACCTGCTAATTTGTTGTATGACATTGCTATGGTTTAGGTCCTCCCTGAGATAACACGCGTGGTCCGCGCGCGGAGACCCAGCGATTGTGTCCATTCCATTTTCCCGCGGAAAGCGAATCTCAGTTCTTGCTGCGTTCGACGTGGAAGGATTTTTTGCGTGGGGTACAACCGAGGATACATTCACCCGGCAGACGTTCCACGAGACTTTCAAGTTGAAAATTCTACCATTACTCAATCCTGGGCCTTTACCAAGATCAATTGTCATTTTGGATAACGTCAAAATCCACATGTACGAAGAATTTCAAGAACTTATTCACGGTACTGGTGCACTGTTATTTTTTTTGCCGCCGTAATCACCTGACTTGAATCCTTTAGAAGTCGCTTTTTCTCTCCTAAACCGATGGATCCAACGCCACGCAAATATGGCATTCCGTGAAAATCCTCTTGCGGTCCTCAATGTCGCGCTGTACTTTTGCACTAGACAGTCTGAGGAAGTTGGGCAAAATTTGTACGGTCATTGTGGGTACGATGGGAACAAACTCAGTATAAAAATCAGTGAGTTTTAATGAAATTTATGTATTTGTACTGAAAACATCGTACTCTACCTCTGCTATGCTCCTTAGAGTTGATCGTTAAGATGATCGATATCATCCATGTCTTCTGCGGGAGCGGGAGTCTCAAAATCTACCGGGTCACGGAACGGAGGGCGAAGGCTGTAGGCCGGTAAACCGAGAGTTTCCTGGAGATCTCCAACATGAAATTGCACTTGGATCAATGCACCTTGAATTTTGATCCTGAGCATTCTGAAATTCATGTCAGCGGTTGCTTGAGTTGTATCTTGATTCGTCTCCATTTCCTGCGAAAGCTGATCAATGTTCCGAAGTTGTCGAAATGTTGTGTTATCAGGAACTTGTAGTGGAGCGTCAGCTGAAAGTCGAGCTTGCATTGTTGCCATGTACAGCTGTGAGGCTGGCCTACTAGAAATATTGCGCTCAGCTAGCATAGCTGCTACGCGGGAAACTTGCTCTTGGATTCGATTCTCGGTTGCTCTACGAATAGTGTTGGCTCTTGGTTCTAGTGGTCTTGGAACATAAACAAAAATCATTAAAACAAATCAGACTGACCGTGTAGACGAAGGCGAGCTAATTCCCAAGATCTGGCGACGCGACTGGAGAAATTTTCCTCGTCCAACTCGAGAAATTCACGTTGTGGGGCGTGCTTGGTGGGCTTGAGATAGACGCTGAAGTCATCCTGTCAATCGTTTGGCAGACGACGAATGAATTCGGTTGCAACTTGAGCATTGAATAGCCTAAAGCCACGGTCAATCTGAAAGGAGAAGTCGATGGGCTCGGTCTTGTTTCGGCACGAGGTGAGAGGATCGCCGTTCTTGATGGTAAGGCGGCAGGTGAGAATTGCTGGTAGTGGCAGTGACATTTTAAAACTAAAAGTGAGCCTTTAAGCCAAATGATGCCAGGGCGTGGGAGAATACTCACGGTAGAGCTCGACAAAATTTAGGAGATCATGTCAAAACGGGATGGAATTTTGCCAAATGTCATAAGATGTGGACACAATCTGTTTCGGTTTTGTTAATCTATCCTAAAATTTGTATTAAAACCATGATCTGTATATTTGCAATAAAGTAGGGATTTAGCCAATCGAGAGCGTTTATGCCCAGGGAATTATCTCATCTGCCATCCGCCGAACGCCGATTGGACAGAACCTCCAGGTGGTGCGATTATTCCCGGAAATCCTATCCCGACTGATCCATATGAGACTCATCCCCGAAGGGATGTGGCGTGCCGACCCAAACACTTGGTTATGTCTCCGATCCGACGAAGGACTTGCACACGACACTTACCTCAAGCATCGAGCTCCCTACATACATGAGAATTGAACCCACGCCACCCGTTAGCTGACGGGCTAATCAGGCGCATGCAAACCAGTTGCCCAGAATGCATACTAATATTTAAATAAAATTATGTCAAATATGTCTTTGATTGGCATCGTCTTTTTTTTCGTCAAAAGGTTAGGCTAAATTTTAGTCGGAAGCACCCGATCAGATAGGAGATCTTCCGTAAGGGCCATCCTCCTACGTAGGACCATAAAACTGAGGGCGTTTTGGCAGAAAGGCACAATAACGGTAGTGGGAAACAGTCGGGGATACTGTACGGAAGTGCGCAACGAAGACTATAAGCCAGTTTTTTCGAAGCGGAATATATCCTTTCACGTAGGGGCCGTCGCGCGGGCGAGAACAGCGATGATCGCCAAATAGCCTGGTTAGTATTTGTTTTCGGGGGCCATTTGTTACTAAAGCCGTGCAGTGACAGTGACAGCTCCGTTTATTTTCAAGGTAAGCTTTACAATTGCATAAGCTCTTTATTGGCTAGCAGTAAGAACGAAAGAAGAAAAACAACTAGTTTGTTAAAAACGGCACTACTCGTCATTCTTGTGGTTTATCAATCCGCAGCTAAATCGCAATGGAATGGAAAATTGCAAAAACGTCATTATTAAAACAAACGCCAAAAATGAAATTACCTCCTAAAAGTGACAAATCATATTTATCGGCGAGTTGAAAGAAGATTGCTACTTAACCCCAGTGAGGCTTAGAGGCAGGACAAAACTCAGTTATTCTGTGGCATACATAACGTCTTTTGACCTAACACGCCCGCAGTAGGATAACAAGTTACTTCAGATTTAAAAAAGAAGCCAAAATTGCTTGATGACCTTTATAACAAAGCAACCACTGCTTGCATTTACGAAACTGAGTTCCAAATTTTGAAGCTTAGCTAGGACAATTTTTTAAGGGTTATGTTATTAGAGACACTTTTGAAGACACCAGGTTCGAAATCCTGAGGATAAATTAAAAGTGCATATTTTCCTCCATGGTTGCTCTTCCCAGCAGCGTTGTCACAAGAGCACAGCAACATACTACGTAGTAATTGTGTTTTTAGTGGTCGAATTGGCTTGCTTGATATTATCAGATAGTGAGTAGCACTGCGATAAACATGCTGACTGTTTAAGACACAACTACCATTTGACAAACCAAAAAGGTTAGTGCTTGTGGATGTACTGGTCAGCAGTCTCCTTAGCTTTGCCCAGGAATGAGTCATCATCCCTCTTCTTGTGAGAGTCCCCGTGGCCCGAGTGGTGCGAGTCGTCGTCCCTTTTCTTGTGGGAGTCTCCGTGGCCCGAATACTGACCAGCCATGTCCTTAGCTTTGTCCAAGAAAGACTCGTCGTCCCTCTTCTTGTGAGAATCCCCGTGTCCCGAGTGGTACGAGTCGTCGTCCCTCTTCTTGTGGGAATCTCCGTGACCCGTGTACTGACCAGCCATGAAAGACTCGTCGTCTCTCTTCTTGTGAGAATCTCCGTGTCCCGCGTGGTACGAGTTGTCGTCCCTCTTCTTGTGGGAGTCTGCGTGGCCCGTGTATTGACCAGCCATGTCCTTAGCCTTGCCCAAAAATGAGTCGTCGTCCCTCTTCTTGTGAGAGTCACCGTGTCCCGAGTGGTACGAGTCGTCGTCCTTCTTCTTGTGGGAGTCTCCATGACCCGTATACTGACCAGCCATGTCTTTAGCCTTGCCCAAAAATGAGTCGTCGTCCCTCTTCTTGTGAGAGTCCCCGTGTCCCGAGTGGTACGAGTTGTCGTCCCTCTTCTTGTGGGAGTCTCCGTGGCCCGAATACTGACCAGCCATATCCTTAGCCTTGCCCAAGAATGAGTCATCGTCTCTCTTCTTGTGGGAATCCCCGTGTCCCGAGTGATACGAGTCGTCGTCCCTCTTCTTGTGGGAGTCTTCATGACCCGTGTACTGACCAGCCATATCCTTAGCTTTGCCCACGAAAGACTCGTCGTCGTGGCTGCCATGATGGGTTTTTTTCGAGAATCCGCGGTCCCCCGAGTAGTTCGTGGCCGAGTCCTGCACCGTCATTCTCTCGGTATCGTGCTGGATGCGGCCCACGTTAGACTCATCCCTATGCGTATTTCCGTGGCCCGAGTAGTTGTCCATCGTCTCCTTGGCCTTGTTCAGGATTGAGTCCATCGTGCGTGTCTTATTCAGCGAAGTTATTTCTAGTTGGCGAAAGTGAAAATGGGATCCTGGATCATAGAATCGTATCCCCCAAGTTGAATGAGAGGGACCGACCTCCTCGTCGACAGGCGCACAAGATCCATGTAAGCTTGAAGCTACTAGCTTCTACAAAGCTACCCACATTTGTCGAACGGCACGCAACTGTTCAGTGAACACACCCATCAAAATATGATTCGCTGCATGACCGTCCATTTAACAGTATTAGGGGAGATTGTCCTGGTACTTTAAAATTGTTTTACCAAAAATACTACGAGGTGTGGTCGGAATTCACAGGAATCCGCAATAAAACATTCCATCTGCAAAATAATGTATTCGAAATGGGGGCATTGGGAAAAAAATCATTGCAGCTTCAGACGGAGGAAAAAAAAATGAAATTCATGATTGGTTGGAAGAGACTCGCCGTGTCTGCAAAGATTCAGCGCAATCTAATGAGGAACGTTTGTACAGCAGTCATTCCATGAGGAAGATGCGGCGAGCGACGTCACCTACAAGCCAGTCAATGCCGTCGACAAGGCCATCGCCAGTGACGGCACTACAGGCGATAATGCTCCAGTGTCGGGTTGAAAACTGGGCTGACCGCAGACCAAGTACATTAACAATCTCTGCGGAGGAAAGCGCACCAGGTAAATCCTGCTTGTTGGCGAAGATCAGCAACGTAGCCCCAGCTAGTTTCTTACATCAGCCAAACCCAATAAAGAAAAAGGTGCGCGTAAGAATTAACCGAAGTGAGTTAGGCAAGCAATGCGGTCCACGCACCTCTTGGGTCAACAGACTTGTAAGTTCACGTTTACAATCCTCAAGCCTCCGTCGGTCGGCGCTGTCTACCACCCACACGAGGGCATCCGTCTGTGCGCAAACACAGCACGGTCAGCTAGAAATGAACCCTATCACGGACAGCTTAAAAGCCTTGAGCTTTCGACGAACAGATCCGAACACAGACCTGCTCAAAGTAATTTCTCCAGTACGAGCGAATTGTCTGCTGGCCACCGATGTCCCAAACATTTAACTTAAAGCTGTCCGAAACAAAACAACGACATAGCATTATAGTGAGTCTGCTGAGATCGTGCGTCGACATTTAGACAATTGCACTTACTTCTTGTATTCGAGCGTATGGATGTCAAAACCTAGCGTGGGAGAGATCTCAGTGATTTCCTGTCCCATGAATTTTTTTAGGATCGTCGTCTTGCCAGCGTTGTCCAGTCCTCTGGTGCCCAATTAAGCCGTCAGTATGTACCCAGTCAAAGTAAGAATGCCCAGCGGACAAAGTTGCAAGCCAGACGCTTGAACGCACAGCATGAGGACGCGGATCTCTTTTTCCTTCTCCTTGACCTTCTTGAGGATACTCAGCAGCCCCATCGCCCAATCCAGATGTGTTATTGCAATATTTATGACTGAATGCAATTTTGTACTGTAATATTTGCCTAATGTATCCGAATATTAATACTTGAAGTACTAACGATACGTAGTAATTGAGAATCGCTTTTCGCGGGCTATCGCTCAACAGAAGATGAGAGAAGAAAACCGAAAACTATGAGATGTTATGCTGTACCGGTATCACTTATACATAGTCCTATCCTGCTCCGTAGGGATACAGTATTGTAGTCATGTGCGATTGCTCATTGTAAGTCGAAAGTGTCAAATTATGATCTCATTTAAACTCTTCTGATGGCAAGACTCGTATAGCTTCTGCACCTGTCTTTCGTAATCCATCGTTAGCATTGACTTTTACTTGGAATTTTCATTAGCTCGTTTTTTTTAATGACTGATACCCTTGTCGAACTTGTCATTCGTCAGAAAGTTGCGCTCAGACGCACCAACTCTGCTTTGAGTTGAGCCAGCTTTGCCTGGGAATCCTCGAACCACTTCCGCGTCTTCGTGACCGTCACAAAAGGAATTTTGTCTTCGCCAACTTCGGTCCTGAATGAGCACTCACTCTGACCTTCTTCCAGAAGTGCCTTCGCATATGTCTTCGCCTCGTATAGCCCAATAAACTCCCGTAGCCTGCCATCATACATTATTTTCCCTTCAAACGTCGTGGATTCGTCTGGACCTTGTAAAAATGACTCAATCTCTTTGTAGTCGTTTCTCACGGCGAAGGGCATTCTCCATGAAAACTCCTTATCAGCTTTATCCAGCCTCTGAATCTCTCCTTTAATCCATTCCATTCGCTTACCAGCGATCGCTTTCAGCACACCAAACCGATCCCTCGACCGATCGTAGTCACTAATATAGCCTGAAAACACCTCCACAAATGGCCCGAGCTCACATGGATCCCTCTTTTGAATTTTGGTTGTGACCATATCAAATGTTTGGTCATCACTGGATCGAACAACATGCCACAAAACTTCAGCCGCTTCACGAGATCTTATGGCATAGTCGGGCTTAGCCATAGCCGCGTCGATCATAGCTTGCTTGGCTACCCCTTCATCCAAGTTTCTGGCCACAAGCAGCAGCAGTTCCGTATCCGAAGCGCCCTTCGTATTTTGCCAGTGATCTTGGAGCACGGCCAGCAATGCCTCGCCAACGTCATCCCACTCGAAAGTACGCACAAACTTATCCATGGCGGGGACAAGTGTCGTATTCTCTGCCAAACCACCCAGTTGTGGACAAAACTTGGTAACAAACAGATCTGCCAGCTCCACATCTTTAGTATCAACAAGTAGCTCGAAGAAGGAGCGACAGAATCGGACTGAAGCCTTGGGCGTAATCCCAAACGCATTCACTTTTCCCCAGCCATCCTTGGCTTTGGTAATCTCTAGAAGTTGGCGGAGACATACAGCTCCAACAGGTCTCTGTCGAACAAGTTCTTCAACTGCGATCTCGGCAGACACGAATATTGTCAAAAGCATCAAATGCTGGCCAGCAGGCCACGCAATAATCGCAAATCTCGAGTATTTCGTGCTTTTGATGGGTCCTTCGTTACCAGTAAAGGCGTCTTCAGTATCTCCGTACGATTCCCACATCTGTAAAAGCGATTCGCGACCAGGATTCAAAAAGTTAAGTTTAGCATAAAATTCTAAATGTTCCAAACTTTCCCCAGTCGTTTTGAACCAATGAAGGGCTTGCTGGTAACCACAGCTGTCC
Source organism: Phytophthora infestans T30-4 (assembly GCF_000142945.1). Taxonomy (NCBI): domain Eukaryota; phylum Oomycota; class Peronosporomycetes; order Peronosporales; family Peronosporaceae; genus Phytophthora; species Phytophthora infestans. Next base: position 147,218 of record NW_003303751.1, read on the forward strand.
CAACCGTGTGTATCCAGCATTGTTTGGACCTTGACCACTAGTTTGGCAATGAAGAACCGGAGTTTCTTACCATCAGGAACGAGAGCATTCGCTTCTTCGAGCATACGAAATCGAGCACAGTCGATTCCTTTCAGAGCTGCAGTTCCCAACTGCCCAATACTCTTCTTAGTATACGCGTGTGATAGCATTAGAGCAAAATCTCTATTATCCGGCATTCTTTTGATCGCATTGGCGAGTTCATCACTCATGGTCATGTTTTGGTCCCGTCTGAGGTGGTACTTCGATTCCGGTAGACAAATTGAGTATACTAAAGCAAGGCGATACCCCTTCGTCACTTCCTCCAGAGCGTGTTCAGCATCCGAATAGTGCACGGCGTAGTGTGGGAAATAGGCCGCAGTACCGTCAGCTTTGCCGAAATCGTGACGGTGTTCCACTTGTCCGTTTCGATACACAATCAGATCTCCGCCTTCGTGAGTACTTGGTGGCTGGACAACCAATGTCGCAATCATTCCGTCCTCCTTCTCCGTATCCTGGTGTTTCAGGAAGTGACCCCCTTCTCCATACACCAGCAGCTTGTAGAGGACGCAGCTCAATGGAACACCCTTGTAGCCCAAACGAGTAGCGATCATATGCGTCAGCTTCTTCAGTCCTGTTTGCCACAACGGATTTCTATACTCCACTTGATCAGGTTCTAGTTGCCAACTCTTACGGACACTTTCGTCCATCTTCGTGTCCATGTTGTGTCCGAAAGGAGATTTAGCACATGTTCCTATCAGCTTCTCTGCGTGGTCTGGAGCAAGTGGAAATGGAATCATCCCAACGTTGTTGACGAATAGTCCGGGGACGACTGGGAGAGTTTGGGCTAGCCACCGAACGAATATTCGCCTGCATGTTCATCAGCCGA
>NW_003303751.1:148221-218596 GCF_000142945.1 Phytophthora infestans T30-4
GATAGCTTCTGACATTTGATTTTTTCTGATTTATTTTATCAGTTTACGAGATAGAGCGGGGGTGCTTGTCATTTTCCGCCAACAAGACGTCATTCTCCATTTTCTTTTTATAAGCTTCAAACGATTTCTTTTAATCCAAAATTCAAATGTCTTTCAGACGAGATTTCAAATGTGGCAAGTGGCCTTTTGGCGGACAAGGAGGGCCGGATGATGTCCCTTCTCCGACAGGGGCTGCGTGCTTGAAGATAAGTGAAATTCTGGCTTCGGCTGATGAGCATGCAGGTGAATATTCGTTCGGTGGACTAGCCCAAACTCTCCCAGTCGTTCCTGGATTATTCGTCAACAACGTCGGAAGCATTCCTTTGCCTCTTGCCCCAGACCACGCAGAGAAGCTAATCGCGAAATGTGCTAAATCTCCTTTCGGACACAACATGGACACGAAGATGGACGAAAGTGTCCGCAAGAGTTGGCAACTAGAACCTGATCAAGTGGAGCTCAGAAATCCATTGTGGCAAATAGGAATGGAGACGCTGACAGAGACGATCGCTACTCGTTTGGGTTACAAGGGTGTTCCATTGAACTGCGTCCTCTACAAGCTGCTGGTGTATGGAGAAGGAGGCCACTTCCTGAAACACCAGGATACTGAGAAGGAGGACGGAATGATTGCGACATTGGTAGTCCAGCCACCAAGTACTCACGAAGGCGGCGATTTGATAGTTTATCGAAACGGACAAGTGGAACACCGTCACGATTTTGGTAAAGCTGACGCTACTGCAGCCTATTTTCCACATTACGCCGTGCACTATTCGGATGCTGAACACGCACTGGAGGAAGTGACGAAGGGGTATTGCCTTGCTTTAGTATACTCAATTTGTCTACCAGAATCGAAGTACCACCTCAAACGGGACCAAAACATGACCATGAGTGATGAGCTCGCCAACGTGATCAAAGGAATGGGCCCGGATAACGACTCGTTCGCGTTGTTGCTATCACATGAGTACACTAAAAAGAGCATTGGAGAGCTGGGAACTGATGCATTGAAAGGTGTGGATGGTGCGCGAGTTCGCGTTCTAGAAGAAGCAAACAATCTCGTTCCGTCGGATAAGAAGCTTCGCTTATTTTTGGTCAAACTAGTGGTCAAAGTTGTCGCAGCTCTTAGTGAAGAGGGTTGGAAAGAGTATAGCCGCAAACAAGTTCTTCACTGGTACACGACGACTGGGGCAACGTTGGGTAGCTGGGATGATAAAATGTTGTCGAGGAAACTGAATTTTCTGAATCCCGGACACGAATCATTTTTGCAAGTGTGGCAGCCTTATGGGGTTCCTGAAGACGTCTATAGCGACAGTGGGGAGCCGATCAAGAGAACAAAGTACTCGAGATTCGCGATTATTGCGTGGTCTGCTGCTCGACACTTGGAGAACGTGGGAGCACTCGTTTCTGCGGAGTTCCTGGCTGCTGTTGCCCCACAATGAAATCCTTGGTAGGGTAGCCCTACCAAGGTTGTCTCCGCAAGGCTTCGTATTTTAATCTCCGCTGAAATAGGTTAAGTACTCGCACTAAAAAGGGACGTCGTTGCCATAATCTAGGCAAAGCCTCCAATAAGGTGTCGAATTATATATCCTAAAATTTCATTTTTTTCCAAAAAATAAAATCGTCTCTATTATCGTATGAGATTCTTAAGATTTTGAGAATCTCAATTATCTCGATAACTCTAAATGGTTCGTAAGTCATTTTGACGCAGTCAGTGACTGAATAGCAGTCCCTAAAATAGACAATCGATTTCACCATAATTAGTCATGCCCTTATATAGTCGTGCACCTAAAATAATCATGCCTATTTTCAGACTTCATCGCTCATCACCATTATTAGTCATGGCACGACTAATTAGAGTGAACGGTGTAGAGCCCTCATTAGTAATCACCACTTTTCGGATGTTTGCCAACGCTTAATTTAATAAAGTAGGCGTAGATAAATCAAGTTTTAATGCCGGCCCTCACGCTTTGACCAGCGGTATATGCAGAAAATAGCTTAGTGGTGCACGGGTGGCTACAAGAACAGTTTTCGGACTGTGGAAGAATATTGTCCTAAATGAGTCCTAAACGTTAAGTACGAAATATTGTTAAGCAGGCCCTCAGACGCTGCGCACTCTTCGTAGCCTTTATCAAACTCAGCACGATACGTTTTTACAATCTCTCGCAAAGGCTTGCCGAGTTGCTTAACCTGTCACGTACCATCACTATATACGTCTAAGCCGCAGCATCGTCGACTTCTTAGCCCAGTTGATTCCCTCCTTGTCCGTCTCTGCATTTACTTGACGGACGCATTCAGCTGCAGTATCTAGAACATTTTTTTTACCTGGGTTTGCAAGAGACTTCGACGACTTGGCACCCTGCATCCAATCGCCGCGCCGAGTTGCTTCCATGTTTCTTCTCTCACACAACCGCCGCCGGGACACTTTGATCCTCTGTATAGGGAACCGGTCTGCCTGGCTGGACGAAGTCTGTAGAGTTAGGAGGGAAAAAGCGGATGCGAGTCTTGAGCTCCTTTCCAAGTGATGCAACGTCGTCACCTGCGTGCCCACTTGAATTGTCCATCCACAGCACACGCTCTTGCACAAAAGGCCCTGATGGACCCCAGCAGCGAACGTCCTTCAGCCACTCCTGCTTCAGTTTGTTGCTGATAAAGGCGAGCGGTATGCAACTTCTTTAACATTGTCCGATAAGCCTTGTATAGGGTAGCTTGATTTGGCATTCTTGAATATTAGCATCGGAGATAGCAGCTTGGCGTCTCTACCCCTCTTCAATAACACGCACAATTGTAATTTCTTCTCGACCTACTAACATAAGTTAATATTGGTCAGTAGGCTGTTTTGGTACAGTATAAAATAAATAGTTGGTTAAATAATAGCAATATGTCGTACCTGATACAATACTACGGTATTTCACGCCGTCGGCACCTCGGAAGTCTAGTGTCTTACCACCATCCAGATCTATGACAAAATGTGATTCGTCCATGTTGTTCTGCTGGTCAGGGTCAAGCCGGCCGTCATCAAATTCACGTTTCAGCATGCCAAGGTGTAACGCTATAGACTGTTCAATTTGTGCCATCTTTTTGTCACTAACCTGCTTCTTTCGTTTCAGCTTTCGGTACACGATATTGTGCCTGTCGGTGAAATCCTGGATACGTCGAGGCGTGATCCGTGTACTGAACCTTTTTTCACTAAAGAAGTACGCGGGGTTGTATAGAGCGTGCTTGCTGTCTTCGATCATGGTCATTACCATGTCCATAACGAGCCGGGATTACCGCTTTAATTCCGCTCGGCGCAACCGCTCAAATTCTGCAAGTAACAACGGATAGAGCCAGGCCCAGTGTCCATCGAGCTTGCGCCCACGACCGATCAAAGCCTTGTGCGTAAACTGGTGTCTTGCGCCGCTTGCCGTCCTGGTGTACTTGCGCTGTTGGTCATCGGTCAGTGCAGCTTGAAGGGCCGAGCGCTTCGCCCACATGTCTCGCGCCTTGTTAAGATTGACGCGGCGGTCGGTGGCCCAGAAGAGGGACGGGAACTGGTCGACCGTACGACCGTAGAGACCCTTCTCTCTATCCTCGACATCGTTGCCCTTCATCCAAGCTACGCAATGAGCTCGATCCGCTACCCCGACAAGTGCTGCAGTGATCGTGTCTCTGTGTCGTTCATTCTAATTCGAAAAGTGAGCACTCTGATAAGTTGGGGCTGTCGATATCCGACGACAACTTGTCGAAGGATCGGCTGGCGCCGTGGGCTGGGCACGATTAGTACTGGTGCATGACTATATATGTATCTCATATAAGTACGATTCATGACTAATTTCGAACCACGACTAATTAGAGTGAACGGTGTACAATCCGTTTGCCAACAACGGCAGAACGTGTAAAGTAAAGAGCGGTTTTGCTCTAAAGTGTGGGTTTCCAGGTGCCGTCTGCGCTCTCGACTGTACTCTTATTCGCATTCAGCGTCTTGTCGACTTTGAGGGGTTATATTGCCGCAAAGGATATCCTGCATTTAATATACAGGCGGTAGTAGATCACAAACAACGCTTGGTGTCTTATTCGATAAGAAACGGTGCCCAAAATATCCAGTCGGTATTGATTCGCTCCATCTTTGGACATAAGATTTCTGCACAGCTCCCCCATGGCAAGTACTGCCTCGGCGATGCGGGCTATGGGCTAACGCCACACGTGCTAACGTCATATCCAATTCGACTAGGTATGGATCCGATGGAAAGCAAGTACAACTACCATCACAGCTGCACACACATCACAGTGGAGCAAGCATTCGGCCGCCTCAAAGTCATATTTTGCATATACCAACAGCCGCTCCAGCAAGAGACACCAGAGTATATGGCGATTGCCATCGCGGCGATGTTCGTGTTGCACAAACGATTAATTGATCTGAAGCATAAAGTGAACAAGAAAACCCAGGCACAATGGTTAAGGAAAGCGTGACGTCGTGCGATGAATGATGCTCGCGTTCAGGAGCATGTAAATAAAAAGACCGGCGTTATTTTTGGAGATAAAACACGATGTAGATTACGTAGAATTCTCCAGTAACGCAGCACTTTAAAGAATCAATTCGTAGACATTTACCCCTTTAAAACCCTAAGCAGTTGAGTGTTCGCATCTCTCGATTGATCCACCGCATCTCGAAGTTGATCGAGCGACGCCATGATTCTTGGTTGCGGTTGCTGCACGCTAGCAAGTTTCTCTCTCACAGCAATGTACTCTTGAGCTCTACTTTCAGGAGCAGCTAGAGCTGAGGCCAGTGACTCACCAAAATGAGCGAAAGCGCCGGGCAGTTTTGCCTTCGAAGAGAATCGTGCCGAGAAATCGCTTCATCGCGTATAGCTCGGCTCAACATAGGTGTCGGAGTCCTCCATATCGGAGATGCTGTCACAGCTCCAAATGATTGTTGGCTCTGTCTCAATCTATTTTGCCATCATCTCTAACGTTCTGATATGCGTCCGAAGAAAGGAGCGGCTGCTTCTCCCCCCTGTGAGATGGCGATGTCATCGATAGTCTCAATGACAGCGGGTCACCCTCGTTATGGCTGAACATTAGCAGCTCGTCCGGATTTTCTTCGTCACGTTGAACCAATAGCGATTCCTCCTGTAGAGACATCGTTGCCTGGTTGCGTGGCATCGGTGGCTCAGACTGCCCAGAATCCTGGTTGCGCAGCCCTTTTTTGTCTCCAAAGTAGTACACAAGCAGCGGTCAGTAAGACGGTAGCGCGATAGCCTTCTCTTTGTTTCCGGTAGACACCTCATTCGCTCAAATATCTGCAAACTGCGCCTTCAAGGCTTGATATTTGTTCTGTACTTAGCTGATAGTTGAAGTAATGTGGTACTTCTTGTTCAACTTGCGCCGTACGTTTTCCCATAGCTTGGCAAGTTGCGCTCGCGCATTGTTCTCGAGAAAGCTGGACCCATACGTAACCACCCTGGCTTGTAGTAGTGTCTGCACTCGGTCCTCCGACCAAACCAGCCGAGGAACCCGGGGGCCTTTGCGTGCCTCTGACGTCTCGAAACGGGATCAAGAGCTGACTCCCACCACAATGAGTAAAAACAATATTAACGGTAAAAGCGGCATTAACACTTCGACCCTTCGTATTGTTTGTATGTCTGCTCGCTAATCGCTTTTTACGACATCGACCTTGCATTAATTAAGCATCTACGTTTCAAAGTTGCAGCATCGGCTCTAAACACTAACATTTACCTGCTGCCGATCGCTCCTTTTTAGTTATTGTCAGCCCTGCTCACTCATGCTCACACGACTCTCGCCGGTCTCGTATGCTCTCCGTTTGGTGTGTGTGGTAAAAAATTGAGAAAAATATACATACGTAGCCGAGATCTTCAAGAACGTCACAGCCTGGCACTTGACCAGGTGATCTTGGTTGTTTTTTTATGACAGACGTTGACACTGGTAATGACAGATATTTTTACTGTGAATTTATTATAACCGACTCCATTACCAATCTATTTTCAGTGACCATACTGGATTCAGCTACAAATAACATGCCCCAGACTTTCTGTTGAGTCCCAATATATATATTTTTTTAATTTTCTTGAATCTGCTTCTAAGACCGTATTCGACTTGCTCTCAAAAAGCTATGTTAGCAAAATTATATTCTGTTTCTAGAGGTTCTATACCTAAGTATAAGAAAAACCTTAAATGCTTCGAAATGCGTTCTGGACGAAACGCTTCGACCTTCTGGGCACCAAACTCTTAATGTCGACGGCGGCGCACCCGGAGACTGACGGGCAAACGGAACGCGTCAACCGAGTGCTAGAAGTTGTTCTGCGCAGTTATGCCCCGTCCTTCGAGAACTGGAGTTCCTTCCTGCCTCTTGCGGAGTTTGCACTCAACAATGCCGAGCATGCGAGAAAAACCTTAAATGCTTCGAAATCCAAATTGGTGGTAACTTAGTTAGACTTTTTTTACGAAGCAGAAATGCAGCTAAAATTAGGCAGATTAAATAAAATACCTTTTTTTAAGCGAAATCACGTTTTCAGCTCGAACACGGCCTAAGTTTTTTAGAATCTGTAAATTGTAGCTGCTCTTTTATATTTAAATTCGATAAATTACAATTCCAGGTATTTGCTCTTGAACCTGTCAGATCTGGTATAACATTCAAAGAATAAATATTTGGTATTTCCTCTTGGATATTCACTCTCCTTCGCTCTCAAAACTCTAATTTCTGGATAGTTATTACCGCCATTACAACAGTGTTCTCAATCAACCTGTCAGACACCAATTGCGTCAGCTGTAGACGTTTTCCAAGCTTGTGTGGCACATTGCCACTGAAAACAAAATAGAAAACTTTAGCTGTTGGAATAGCGCGAAAAAGAATATCAACGGATGCTCCTTCTGTGGAATAATGAAGGTTTTGATGTTGCACTGGAACATATTAATGCACCATCGGCCTTGACCCTTTCCAGACAATTGTTGCTCCAGAAACTTGAGTTAATCAAGAAACTATTAATAAATTCTCTAATATATCCTTCGCTGAGCCAGAGCTTTTGGCATACTGGTGTATTTACATTTAGCACCGGAAACCTAATTCCCTACCAGAATCTTACCCCTCTAGTGGAGTGTCCGTCATTCCGTTCGCGGCTAGGGCTAATTAATGTAGCGCAAATACGCGCGTTCTACTGGCTGCCGAGCGCAGCGAAGGCGGCGTCGATTCGCTAAAAAGCTGCCGAGCGCAGCGAAGGCGGCCCCCATTGGCCAAAAGCGGTATTGCGTTTTGTACACACAGTATGTGGACTACACATCGTACTTAAATGCACCGCTTATATTTCATTTTGCTCTCATTTTCAGCTGCGGCTTGCAAGGCCACGCAAAGGGCGCTGCCTGTGCACGCGTTAATTAGCATTTATAGGAGGCGCCGACGTGCACACACATACAATATCGTCGTAGGAGCTGTTGGAATTTTTTGTAGGTCCTGATGACTTCTATTTAGGCCTCAATCGAAACTTTAGTAGCTATTGGATATAGAATAAGATTTTAGGCCTCATAGTACTTTCTAAAAATCAAACTTACAATATGTTTTGAGTAGTACTATTATCAAGACATTTTATATTTTTCCTTGCAGCTATTTGTAGTAGTAGTACACATAGTTATTATATCAGCGTTCGATAATAAATCACAATTGTATTACTATTAATAATAATGTGAAAACTTTAAAATATGACTATTGTGGCTTACACCCCTGCACCCCACACTGCCTCCGGGAGAAATATCACCTTCCTTTGTATCTGCGCGCGTAGTGTGTGACCTTAAGATATTATGTGAGCTTTCCAACAATATATGTGGCGTACATCAAACAAAATGGGAACAGCTATTGTGTTTAAGTTAGCGCGGAGGCACGTGACTAAGCAAGAGCACGAAACACGAAGGAACACCATGCCACACTATGTACACGATAGGATAGAAGAGCAACACGAAGCTCGGAAGGCCATGGACGATGATAGAAGACTTAGCCGATGCAAATCACGAAGTTTTATAAGTAGCGTGAAGGAAGGAAGAGACGCAGCCATGAAAAGGACAGAAGATCAAGAATATGACGGGAGTGTACGGGCCACGGAAAGGAACTAAATATATAAACACCCTAGCATGCTGAAAAGCACGGCTACGGAAGAGCACGCACGCTCGAAGCCACGGTAGAGCACGTAACGGTAAGAGTGCACGGACAGTAATTCTCCCATAGCACCACAGTAGAACACGGAGCACAGTCGACCGACCAAACATGACGCCGCGGTATACCATTAACGGAGGACCATCCGAGCATTAGAGCACGATATTTGGGTAGAACCGGAGCTCACCGAGTCCGACAGCACGATACTACGGTAGCTAACGATCTCACGGACGACAGATCAACCACGACACCACAAGTTAGCACGATAGCATGGACTGTGCCACTAAGCCATGTGGGAGCACAGCTGCCGAGCCACAGACGGGGAATCACCAAGCCGTGGAGAGCGATACCAGTGTTGAACCTGAGCTTACCGAGCCACGGAGGACAGTAGTACATTAGAACTCAATTGCATGGACGGCGGGCAAGCCACGAAATAAACGTGGAGGTGGGCGCTTGGCATGACCACGACTGCACACTGTGGAGCACGATGCCATTGTAAAACACGATAACACGGACAACGCAGATATACTACGTGAGCACAATACCATAGACAGCATTACCACACCGTGATTGCACGATAGCGTGATACCGCGGTCGATAGAGCCTCACCTGGAGAGCACGATACACGGGCGACGGAACAACACGACTGCATGGAGTCACCAAACCACGGAATAGCACACTTCGGCTAGAGCACCGACGATGGAAAGCCAACGGCCACGAAATAGTAACTACCACGAAGCCAGTGCAACCCACATAAACGTTTGAGAACAGAGACAAGTTAGCATTTACGAAAAGGCCGTACTAAAGCGCATGAACCCACAAGAGAGAGGACATAACTGCTGAGCAGCGTGGGCCATGGGTGAGCAGAGAGCCACGAAGCCGGGAAGAGCACGAAAGAGCATGGACCATTGAAGAAAACAACACCCAACCTGTAGTACGGGGTAACGGAAACGTTCCAAACCATGATATTATACGGGGCCGAATAATACTACGGAAAGGCAAGTGGTTGACTACACGAAGCCACGACGTACTAGGGTGAAGGACGTTCTCAAAACACGCGACACCAAGAAGCACTAAAGTTGCGGCCACCTCATCGCCAACAAACCATGCCACTCCGCCGCGTAGCGGCGGCGAACGGCTAGTCTTAACCCCGTAATGGAGTGTGGTCTGCGTCTGTCAGTCCGTTTGAGGGTTGGGGCTAATAAAGGGGACACAAATACGCGCGTTCTACTGGCTGCCGAGCGCAGCGAAGGCGGCCCCAATTGGTTAAAATTGACATTATGTGGTGGCCACGTTATATGTGGTCCACACAACGTACTTAAATGCACCGTTCATTTTGCTCTCATATTCAGCCTCGGAGCGTCTCTCGACGCAAAGGGCGCTGCCTGTGTGCGCATTAGTTAGCATTAGTAGGCGGCGCTGATGTGCACATTGGTACTATATTATCGTAGGAGCTGTTTAAAAATTGTAGGCCCCGGTGACTTATATTTCAGCTTTAATTGGATATTTAGTACTTTATTGGCTTTAAAATGATGTTTTCGGCTTCATAGTAATTTTGAAATAATTTAACTTATAATTTTTTAGCTTAGTACTGTTTAAAAAAATTTATTAAATTGTTAACCGACGTTTGTAGCAGTACTACAAATAATTAATTGATAACGCAAGAAAAAAACAGATGTTATTACTAATACTAATGAACTTAAACTAAAGTACCGGTGCTATATTAGCGTTAGATAAAGCTGCACAATTTATTACCACTTTTAAATATTTGAAAACTTTAAAAATGTGATGATAGTATCCCACGATCCCACCCCGCATAGCAATGTACACCACTCCGCCGCCGAAAAAAAAGGATCATATTCCTTTGTATTTGTGCGCGCAGTGTGCGACCTAAAGAGATTGTGCGGACTTTCCAACACGATATATAGCGTAAATCAAATAAAATAGAAACATCGTTTGCGATTGAACTAGCGCGGAGGTACGTGGATAGACAAGAAAAGAAACACGGAGGAACACCGAGTCAAACTATGTTTACGATGCGATAGAATGAACAACTTCAAATACGGAAGGCCACGGACCATAAGAAAGTAGGCCGCGAAATTTCATGCGAAGCACGAACTACGATAGAGCTCGCAGTCATGAAGCACACGGAGCGGCACGAAATGACGGAAGTGGATGAGAGTTGAAATAATGACACCCTAACATTACGAGTAACACGGGCCACGGAAGAGAGCGCACTCACAGTCACGGTAGACTACGTAGGTGTGTGAGTGCACGGAGTTCTCCCACCACGGTAGAGTACGAAGCGCGGTCGACAAATTAAACTCCAAGTCACGGAGGAGCATAACAGGGAAACCACCGAGCTTTGGAGCACAATATTAGGGTAGAGCCGGAGCTCACGGAGACCCACAGCACTCTACCACGGCTGCTAACAATCGCCCAGACGACAGACCAACCCCGACACCAGAAGTTAGTACGATAGCACGAGCTATGCCACTAAAGACGGGAAACACAGCCGCGGAGCTATAACCAGAAAGTCATCGAGCCGCGGACATCGATACCAGTGTAGAACCTGAGCTTACCGAGCCACGGAGGACAGTAGTAGATTCGAACTCGATTGCACGGACGGCGGAGCAGCCAGGAGACACAGGGGGTGCTCAGGGTGACCACGATTGCACACCGTGGAGCACGATGCCATTGTAAAACACGATAACACGGGCAACGCAGATGCACTACGCGAGCACAATACCGTATACACCGGTCTAGAAACTGGTGATGGGAGGCAAACGCCCACGAAAGATTATATACCACGAAACCGGTGCAACCCACGTAAACGTTTAAGAGCAGAGAAACGTTAGCAGCTACGGAAAGGCCGTACTAAAGAACATGAACCTAAGAGAGAGCGCGCATAGCCACTAAGCAGCGTGGACCACGGGTAAGCAGGGAGCTACGAAGCCAGGAAGAGCACGGAAGAGCGCGGCCCATTGAAAACCATGACATCCAACCTGTAGAACGGGGTAACGGTAGCGCTCCAAACCCCGATATTATACAGGGCCTGATGAGACTTGGAAAGGTAAGTGGTTAAGTACACGAAGCTAAGATCTACTGGGTGAACGACGCTCACAAAGTACGCGACACCAAGAAGCACTTAAATTTGCGGCCATCGCATCTCCAGCAAACCATGCCACTACACCGCGTAGCGGCAGCGGCCGGCTAGTCCTAAACTATCAATGCTAGCACGGTGTCCGTCCGTCCGTCACACGAAACACTCAGATTTTTGAGCCTTCTCACTGTCTGCGGAGCGGAGCGAAGGCGGCTTCGATTGGTTAAAACTGAATTATGTAGCTTACATCGGTAAATTCATGTGGTTCATATGGAGATTTGCACAAGACTATAAATCGTTTTAGTATGATGAGGTATTATATTTACTATTTAATATTGCATCCTGCTTTTAATATTTGAGTGCTACCTTTTCTCAAATGAAATAGTCCCCAAAGACGCTTCCTATGCTGCAAGGTGCTTATAGTACACGTAGGAATGCGTGTTTTTCAGCCATACTATTAATATACGTAACATTCTGTACATAATAGTTTCTGCAAGTTGCAATGACTTTAGTAACAACAACTGTTTTGTTGAAGACATATTAATAAATTATCTGAGAGTGAGGTAACTGACTGAGCTGCCAAATCGTAGTACATGTACAACAGCTGGCCGTAAGAACCGGCCGTAAGAACAACGCATCTAATAAGCGTTGTCACTTGATCCATAACTTCGATTGAGCAAAATGAGCTCAAATGTGTTACTGCTGCAAGCCATTGTTTTCTAAGAGTTGCTTAGTGAGCAAAGTCCATACTACTTAGCTGGCGGACGTGTCGCCGACAGGGGCGTATGATACGATTTTTAATGGAGCGGCAAGACAGCAACAAAACACAAGAGGTGTTAATTATAGTTGGCTAAGTAGATTTCATAAAGAAACGAATAAACTTGGAGCCTAAATGACATTTAACCGTCCTGATATCATCGTTAAACCATCACCGCCGTCGACAATAACAACAGCAAGACGTCTTGCGACGCATTATCCAAATGCTTTATTCATGACTGGCACAGATTAGAGTGTCTAATGACTCCTTCTGAAACAGCATAAATTGAGCGCTAAATGCATTAAAATGTACAATTTGTTTTTAGCTTTGGTATGAGAGGTGAGCAATCTATATGCAGTATAACATACCGGTACTGTCAATATCGATCATTTCAAAATATACGCTCGACGCTATTTGGCAGACCTGTGGTAACCCATACACGTGTTGACATTTTCCCTGGAATCTGCAAAAGTAAGTTCTATTCTTTCGTCCACGACCACCATTGCAGAAAAATTCACGTGGACTCACTTCCACTGGAGCTATACAGACTATAGCTCATTCTTTGTTCTACCTTCGGTCAGGCGGCAAAGAAGACGGTAAGTCGGGGATTAATCTGTGAAATGAGAAGCCATAGGATTGATACTGCTCGTTCTTCACTGAGCCATCAAGTCCATCAATATATCTCACTGGTACTCCGTTTTTGGTGCACACAAGCGCGCTTCCAGATAGACCAGGAGCTGACAAAGATGAGAGAATAATTTGGTTTCCGCGCCAACCGGTGATTTTAGCTGGAATGATGGCGTAAGCGTGACCAAAAGGTTGGTCTTGAAGAGCGCCAGGGAATCCGAACACGTCAACACTCATCGTGTCATTCACTTTGAGGGACATTTTACATCGGACGAGCTTGTTATCTCGTGGCACAGCAACTTTGAAGATTGCGAAGTCGAACGCAGCCGAACTACGCCAGCAAGTGTCCTTGTCAAGGCTGAATCGAGTGACCTCTTCCGGCTTCGTCGTATCGGGAAGGAGCTGCTCCACCACCTCTCCTTGTTAAATAGGGCTTAGAAAAAAAAACTGCCGGTGTGATGTGGCGGCTCTCACTACAGTACTACATGTATGACAAAAGATGACACGATATATACGCATGGAAGAGGTAATAGACGCGAGAAGGAATGGTGGGCCACATTACTGAAATATCACCGAAAATCGAAGGCCAAACACGACAACTACGTCCGACCTCTGTACTGGACAATCCCTTTCACGATCTGGATTGTGAATAGGCGAACAACAGCGATGATGTACAACAAGCTCAACGTTATCTCGTCAACAGGCATTTACGATAGGAACTATCGCATCTACATCAACTACTTGCGGTTCTATGAGTACCTTAAGGGCCCGACGTAGTGCTATGGGCAAGTTTTGAGTTTACTCATTAAACTTCGAACAGCAGGACGCTGCACCGTTGTGGAAACCACATGTATTAGAAAAGCTAACTTTGGTGCTTGTTTTCAGATGAATGGAAATTGGTTGGCGCTTTTGCTTCGGGTTTCTCCTTTTCCGCTCCAAGATTCTCAATCTTTAGTAGATTTGGCTCAGATGAGCTAATTCTGACTGGAATCGAGCCAGGTTCGTCTGCGAGTCTTCAAACCACGTTTTCGTCTTCGTGAACGTCACAAAAATGCCCTCGTCTTCTCCAATTTCGGTCGTAAACGAGCACAGTTGCTCCTCATCTTCGAGGATCATAGCAGCGTACTCCTTCGCATCACTAAGATTGGCAAATTCTTGAATTGCGTCACCAAAAGTCAAAATTCCTTTAACCGTTAAGGATTGCTCCGGACTTTGAAAAAAATCCACAAGGTCGCTCTCAGCGAAAGGCATTCTCCATGAAAACGTCTTGTCAAGCTTATCCAGTCTCTCAATCTCTTCTTTCAACCATTCAACTCGCTTCGCAGCAATCACCTTGAGCACTGCGTACTCCTGACTCGCTTCATCATAGTCCGTGATATAGCGAGTAAACACCTCAACATAGTGGCCAAGGTCTTGTGGCTTCACCTTTTGTGTTTCACTCGTGACCAGGTCAAAGATTTGCTTATCACCAGATCGGACAGCATTACACATAACTTCAACTGCTTCTCGTGATCTCAAGATGTAGTTCCTTTCCGCTATAGCTGCATCGATCAAAGCTTGCGCGGCGATCCCATCGTCCAACCCGCTAGCCACAAGAAGCAGCACCTCAGCCGTCGAAACGCCACACGTTCGATAACTGTAGCTTTCGGTCCGGTTACCAGTTACAGTCAGCAATTCATCACTGATGTCATCCCATGAGAATAAACGCGCGATCTTGGTCATGACCGGGATTAGTGTTGTGTTATCAGCCAGATAGCCGAGTCGTGGACAGCAATTGGTAAGAAACAACTTGGTCAGCTCGAGGTCGTTAGCCTCCACTAACAGCTCACAAAAAGAACGGCAAAACCGGACAGAAGCGTAAGAAGGGTATCCACAAGTGGGCTCTACTCCCCAACTATACGCGGTAGAAGCTGCATCGAGAAGACCCCGAAGCTGTGCCACACCAACTGATCTATGAGACATCAACTGCTCGACTGCGAACTCCGCAGAAACGAGAGCTGCCGCAATTTCCACGTGTCGATTGGCAGGCCATGCAATAACCGCGAATCTTGCGTACTTGGTGCGTTTGATCGTTCCCTCGTTTCCCGTATAGACGTCTTCCGAATTTCCGTAAGACTGCCAAAGCTGGAAAAACGTTTCTAGCCCAGGATTGAGAAAATTCAGCTTCTTTGACTTCAGTGTATCTCCCCAGTGTTCTAAATCTTCCCCAGACGACGAGTACCAGTGAAGACCTTGCTCCCCATTATACAACCACCATCCATCCTCACTCAGTTTAGTCTCAACTTTGACATCTAGTTTCGCAATGAAGAACCGAAGTTGTTTATCATACGGAACGAGGGTGCTCGCCTCTTTCAGAACGCGAACTCGCGCACCATCCACACCTTTCAATGCATCAGTTCCCAGCTCTCCAATGCTCTTTTTAGTGTACTCATGTGATAGCAACAACGCGAACGAGTCGTCTTCCGGACCCATTCCATTGATCACATTGGCGAGCTCATCACTCATGGTCATGTTTTGGTCCCGTTTGAGGTGGTACTTCGATTCCGGTAGACAAATTGAGTATACCAAAGCAAGGCGATACCCCTTCGTCACTTGCTCCAGAGCGTGTTCAGCATCCGAATAGTGCACGGCGTAATGTGGAAAATAGGCCGCAGTAGCGTCAGCTTTACCGAAATCGTGACGGTGCTCTACTTGTCCGTTTCGATAAACTATCAAATCGCCGCCTTCGTGAGTACTTGGTGGCTGGACTACCAATGTCGCAATCATTCCGTCCTCCTTCTCAGTATCCTGGTGTTTCAGGAAGTGGCCTCCTTCTCCATACACCAGCAGCTTGTAGAGGACGCAGTGCAATGAAACACCCTTGTAACCCATACGAGTAGCGATCGTCTCTGTCAGCTTCTCCATTCCAATTTGCCACAACGGATTTGTGAGCTCCACTTGATCAGGTTCTAGTTGCCAACTCTTGCGGACACTTTCGTCCATCTTCGTGTCCATGTTGTGTCCGAAAGGAGATTTAGCACATTTCGCGATCAGCTTCTCCGCATGCTCGGGGGCAAGAGGCAAAGGAATGCTTCCGACGTTGTTGACGAATAATCCAGGAACGACTGGGAGAGTCTGGGCTAGTCCACCGAACGAATATTCACCTGCATGTTCATCAGCCGAAGCCAGAATTTCACTTATCTTCAAGCACGCAGCCCCTGTCGGAGAAGGGACATCATTCGGCCCTCCTTGTCCGCCAAAAGGCCACTTGCCATCTTTAAAATCCCGTCGGAAAGCCATAGCGCTCATAACGACAATAAAGCAGCTCCGCGTCAAAGAAAAAAAATGCGACTGAGAGAACACTGGGAAGTTTTGATGGATGGAAAGTGACTGCCGGAATTTTATTATGACAGCGCTCATATTTTTCATATCTAGAAAATACTTCGACGAATAAGCAAAAGAAATGGCAATTATTTTTCTTAAAGTACGCCTGACTAAAAAAGAGATGCAACGCTGACAGCATTCGTGGTTGTCAGTCAACGTAGGCATTGTAAACCTTCTCCACAGCTTTAGTCGTAGTTATCTCCCGAAGCGTAGCTCCCGTAGCTTTGGTTACCACTGGACATGCCCCTGCCGGTTGAGTGTCCAGCGTGACTCGCACTTCCATGCATTCCACGAAATCCGTGAGCACCTCCACCCATGTCTCCCGTCTCGTCATCGCCGATGCTGGTCCCAGTAGCCTCGCGTGAGTAGTTTCCACCTCGGTGCGAGTGCTTCTTGGGACTGTGATGACGATCATTGTCATCGTCATCGTCATCCCCGCCCATACCCGAGTAGCTTGACTTGTCACGGCCCGTTGTCGTTCTCTCGCTTGGGGGTGAATCGTCACTCGATCCCTTCGAATAGTGGGTGGGTCCTCCGTGACGAGAAGCATAGGACGTCGACGTGTTAGGGTCATTTTGTTGACGATCATCCCATTCATCTCCGCCACGCGAATAGCTCTTGGTCCCGACGTCAGGCTCACCACTAGCATCCGACGAACGGTACGCCGAGCTCGTGTCTGGTCCAGTGCCGGAGCGGTCGTCATTGTCCTTGGACTTGCTCCCTTTGTCCTTGTTCTTGCCGATCATCTCGCGAATAGCTTCCATCCTTGCCAAGTTGGAGTCAATTGCAGTTGTGAAGTGCCACCTTGAGGCCTCGTCTAGATCTATTCGTACGTCTCAGTATCTCTGCTTCAAGTTGCCATCTTCCAGTTAGAATGACAAGGTACGTCATGTGCAATGTCCCAATACAGTTGAACAACAACTGTAAAATACGCGGAATTATACAAAAAGCGTTAAATTCAAAGCTTTAACTGTCGAATTAAAAACGTTAAATTCAAAGCTTTAACTGTCGAATTCTAAAAGGAAGCCCTTGGCCTTGCCAAAGAGATCGTCCATCTGGTTGTCTTTCTTTTGCTCCGTGTGCTGTGGCTTGGGCTGTCCCTGCTTGGCGAGGAAGTCTTCAGCGGCTTCCACGGCCTTGTCGACTGTCGACTTGTCCTTGGCGACGTAACCGGGCTGGTGTTTCTCTGTCTCTCGCTTGGTCACACGCTTCTGCGCAAACTCGGAGGCCTTCTCCTTGGCGTGGTACTTCTCGGCGGCGTCCATGGCTTTGCTAAAGATCGAGTCGCTCTTCTTGCTCTTGTCCTTGTGACTCGAGTCACTGCCCGCGAATTTGTTGAGGAAGTCCATACTTGTCAATCGATTAAGCGTTGGAGAGGCGAAAGGAGAAATGAACGGCGTAATATTTAGCGCGTGAAAAGGACTCCGAGTGGATACTTTGACCGACTACATAGAATGGCTACATGCATCCTATGCTGGACATGATGTCCGACATCTTCAAGAAAAGCAACCAGTAATGGAACGACTACGACTTCATTCAAAGTTTGTTACGTGGACAATATTACCGTAGGACTCTTACTGCGTCGGCTCGCCTCGGTAGCGGAAGTTGTTGGGGTTGAGCTGCTTCGCACAGCCCACTTGGGCATGGCGCTAGTCGTGTCCTGTTTGCTCGAGTTGTGGCTTGCAGACTTACCGGGGTGATGACCTCCACCTTTGGAGCTTGAATGTTGTCGCCCACCACTTGCGGTCATCGTTTGCGAATGAGAGCTTCCACCTCCCTTCGCTGACCCACTTGGCCCTCCTTTCGATCCCGAACCTGCGCCTGGGCCTCCGCCCTTGGACCCAGCGCCACCGCCGCCTTTGCCCATAATTCGGTTCTTGTTTTTGGCTCTCACTTCAACTGGCAGATTAAGCTGTGAGCTGCCACAACATGTAAGGTGAAGTGTCGATTTCGTATAATACTCGCGTGTTCCCAGATTGAATTTCTAAATGCAAGTTTCTACTCTCCTCGTGAGAACGGGATTTCTACCGTACACGAGGATCAAGGTCTACGCTTCAAATGGTCAAAGAAAATTGGATTAGAAAGTTTTACAGCCACATTGGCTTGCCTCTGCTTACTTGACAACGATGCTCCTTTGCTTCACTGCTCTTCTTGCAACCCCTTGTATCTTGATCAGTAGCAGCAAAGTTGTAGCATCACAAACCCGTACTATCTGGTTCTTGCTCAACCCGTGGTTTACCCGTGCGCGCGTGACGAGTAGTTGTTCGGGTTCATCTGGTTCGAGCGGTTGTCCGCAGCCGCTTGTGTGTTTCCCGAGCCCCCACCCTTCGATCCCGATCCTCCACTTGAGCTGGAGCCTCCGCCCTTGGATCCACTGCCGCTGCCGGTTCCTTTGCCCATTTGTCTTGTTTCGCTTTGGTTCTCGGTGGCAAATTCTCGTGTGAGCTGCCACAGTAAGTTCATGCACGCATGCTCCCAGGTTGCACGGCGAAATGCAAGCTTCTATTTGCTTCGGGTTATCGGTAGTCAAGCACGTCGTTTGTGACAAGAGGTTCTGTTCTAATGAGAGAGGGTTTGCCGTTTTTTTCATTAAGTAAAAATACTTTAAAAGATAAAACTTGAGTTGCAATTAGAAACTTTAGCCGCTCTTACAAAACTCGACATCATCCAACTGGACGATGTTATCCGTGTGCACGTGACTTGTGGTACGCCGGGTTGTTGGGGTTAAGTTGATTAGCGCGATTATCGATCGCCGCCTTCGAGCTTCTCGAGTTTATTCCACTTTGACCGCGTGACGAATAGTACGCGGAGTTGTTTGGGTTTAGCTGATTAGCGCGATTGTTCGTTGCCGCCTGAGAGAACCCGGTCTCGCTAGATCTACATTCCTTTGAATCGCCGTTCCCCATTGTAGCGCTCTTGATCTTGACACTGCGCCGGCAAATATGGATATGCACCAAGTCTAGAAAAGGGTGTTGCCTTGTGCCATCAATCGGAAGAGAAAGATGGATTATAGAAACGTCTTGTGGGGAAAATGGATAGATTTTCAGTAGTTCAAGATGGAGATTTCTCGAGTCACACGCCGTGCTGCGTACTTAAAGATCAAACGCACCGCCTTTCCCTCTAACCGTGTCTTCTTGGCAGTGTCAAGAGCACTAATAAACGCAAGTTTGCGTGTCTTTGACAACTCCTCAGCTGGTAATTGCTCTCCGTTATGCGCCGTAAAGCTCTTGACAAAGCGCGTGTAGAAGTCTCCTTGGACATAAAACCTCAAAACTTCCAGCGTTCGGTTCGTATCCAGCATCCTCGCGAACGCCTCAATCATCGTTTCGTACTCTGCGATAGCGACGTCAATGTCTTGAAGACGTACTTTCCCGATACACAGCTCCCGTATGTGTCGTGCAGCTTCTCGGTCAGCGTCACTAAGCACTTTTGCGAACTCTTTTAAGCTCCTTGGTCTCACTCGATAGCGCTCAATAGCAAGAGCCTCGAGCTGACAATACCCCACGTCGTATCCATGGGTGAAGACGAACATATCTTCCACTTGGGCACCGTTAAGTTCCAGTCTCTTAAGATTGGGACACGACCGGAGGATCGAACCGAGGCCTTGTTCACGTAATAAATTGGTATGCAGCACGAGGTTAACTAGATCGTGACCAATTAACTGGAAGAACTGGATCAGTACTTTATCCGTCGAGCTCTTCGCTACCTGCGTGACCAGACTCAGATCCGTAATGCCTCTCCAATTGTACGACTCTGAGTTGGATACGTACCGATCGTGTGCGACGCGTGGGTCTACCCAGCATTTGCCGTACCCTGGCACGAGAACTTCCAGCCACTCGTCATTGGCGCTCATTAATGCGAACTCTGCGTCCTGTTCTAGCACCACTGAGGACTGCAGCCACTCTTCCTGAGTGCACAGAGGCTCGAGATACACCACCGTGTCTTTCTTTAATTGCACCATTTCTTCCAACTTGCTGGTTTCCCACTTGGGTTGGTCGTTGTCTTGGCTCTTGTTGGACTGTTTGACACGTTGACTGGCCTCGTGTTCAGCCCACAAAGGATCAAATAGTTCTTGTGCTGGGTTACATGTGCTCACGAGGGACGAGATGGCTACAACGTCATCAACTAGAAGTTGTGACTCCGTGATAGCGAGCTTTTTCACTGATGTTTTATAGCGGGTTGGAGTGAATAGAGCATATGCTAACCACTTCCACTTGAGAGCACGCCGCTCTCGAGCGTCTTGGGTAAATACAGACTCCAGAACAAGTTCTCTCACATTTGATGCTCCACGTAACGTCGAACACAGTGCTGCGAACCGCCGATCGTCAATATCCACGTCATTCACCACGATCGTCTCCACTTTGCTTCTATGGCTCCCAGCTTTGTAGTATGGTTGCTCTGCTACAGTCGAGAACAATCGAGTGCGTGGTCCTCCTCCCGTAACAGCCAGTAGACAATCTGCAAGAGGCTGGCGAGGACACTCGTCTTCGGACAAGAAGTCTGTCGACTTTAACGGCAGCTGTAGACACGATATCTTGGCTCCAAACATCACCAGCTCCGTTAACGCTCGTGCTACCGACTCGTTCAATTCAAAGTCTCTCAAATTTAATTGCATGGCCTCAAAGACGAAAGACTGTAGCGTCCCACCGTCTTCATTGTCTTGATTGTCAGCATCTGGTGCACTTTGTTTCTTTGCTTTATCGAGTACTCGTTGCACGCTCTGGAGATATTGTTGCAGACCCACCAAATTAATATTTCGAGGTGCGAAATGGAGACAGAACGGGATGGCTGTGTCCGGAACAATTATCCCCAATTTCTTCTCGGCGATCCTCTTGAGTTCCTCCTTCACCAAGAGGAACTCTTCACTCATAATTGTATCTCCGTCCCAAGCCAACAGTGCTTTGTACACTGTCTCGGGCCACAGAAGCGAGCGGCTGGTGTGGTCGTCCAATACGAAGATGACGCGGAGACTGTCAAACTTGTTGAGGTCGCCATCTACACCACATGTTTCACGCAAGATGTCACAGAATACCAGATGGTCCGCTGCTGCCACAATTGACAATAGAATTAGAGATTCCCGGATCTTTGGTAGCAAGTCGGAACTGGCGTTGCGCTGGTGCTTAGGCAATGTCACCAGCAGCCAACAGCTGTCTTTACAGTCTGTAGGAGCGCCATTTCGTGGCAAATTGCCTAGCATCACACGCCCGCGCAGCCACTTGCACCACGGGAAGAGCACCCGCCACGAATCCATTGAGGAGATCAAGGAATAGAGAAGATACTGACAAAAATCAGGATTATGGCGCCAAGAGATGTGATTAGCTAGCAGAAAAGTAAAGATTAAATATGAGAGACCAAATACACGTACTACCGATCACATAGACAGTGTTGCGTTTCATTTACGGAGCTTCTTACCTAGCTGTCTCCCTTGCTAACTCCTTGTGTGGTAGTGCTCCGATTTATGAATTTCGGCAGCCTTGATATTCGCTGCAAGGCTTCAAAATTAATTTTTTTCTTCTTTGACCCGCTCTCCTTTCCATGATCAAATCCTCAGAGTTCGTATGTATCCAAGCGGACACGCCGTTTCTTGGACGAAGATACCGGTATAGGAGGATCAGCCGTTCGCTTCGCAGCAATCGCTTTAAGCACTTGTACCCGCTCACTCATCACTTCATACTTTTGGATATATGGGGTAAACATCTCGACAAACTGCCGAAGTGGCCCCCTCTTCTGCATTTTCGTCATAGCCATATCGAATGGCGACTTATCACGCAGCCAGACAGCATTCCACAACACTCGAAGCGCTTCTGGAGACCGCAGTTTGTACTCCTCTTTTTCCAATGCTGCACTAATCAAAGCATGCTTGGCTACTCCATTATCCATGCAACCAGCCACAAGCAACAGCATTTCCACGCCACGCCTGTCATAAAATGTGTTTTGACCGGTTAAATTGCCCAACACGTCCAGCAATGCTTCGCCTATATCTCTCTCCACGCATACGCACGCACAATCTGGGTAATCACTCGAATTAGCGTCGTGTTATTAGCCCTTGATCGTTCGAATCAAGCAGCAGCTCGCAAAAAGTACGACAAGATCTGACTGAAGGCTTGGCGTCTCCACAGCCATGCTTGGCATAAGTCGTGAAGAGACATTTGTAAAGCACGGTAGCATTTACAGGTATTTGAGAGACCAGGCAATTTCCGCAGACATTAACTTTGCCATATTTACTAAATGTTGACCAATAGGCCACCCAACCAACGCAAATCGTGTGTGTTTTACAGTTTTGAGCGGCCAAGAGTCACTCAATTTGAGCTCCGAATCTTCACAAGTCTTCCAGTCCTGGGTAAATGCGCCGTTTGTAGAATTGATGAAGTTAAGCTTTTTGAAGAACTCGTCAAATCGCAGGTGTCCTGTTTTTTTACCGGTCATTGAGTACCAGTGGAGGCAACGTTGGCGATGACATACGCTCCAGCCGCTACCACTACTATATCTTTTGTAACACTTACAGGAAAGTCTTGCAATGAAAACTGAAGTTTCTTGTCAGCGGGTACGACGGTATTCGCTTCTTCAAGAATACCAAGGCGATTTTTATCAATGTCTCGAAGAATTTGCACTCCATACTCTTCAACACCCCTCTTGTTGTAATCAAAACGCAATAGCAACGCAAACGAGTCATCTTTCGGTTCCAAATCTTTGATCACGCTGGCGAGATTATAAGCCATGCTCTTGGTGGGGTCTCGTTTAAGGTAGCTTTGCAGCATTGGCAGACAAATGGAGTATATCAATGCAAGGCGATATCCCTTCGTTACTTTCTCCATAGAATACTCAGCATCCGGGTAGTGCACGACGTAGTGTGGGGAGTAGGCCGCAGTACCGTCGGTCTTTCCAAAACCATGACGGTGTTCTCCACGACCATGCTGATACACTATAAGGTCACCACCTTCGTGTGTACTCAGTGGTTGAAGTACCAAGGTGGCTACCGTTCCATCGTCTCATTTCGTATCTCTGTGCTTGGGTAGATAACTTCCTTCTCCGCACGCGAGCAGCTTGGATAGCACACAGCGCAGTGCAGTTCGTCAACTTCTCCATTCCAGCTTGCCACGACGGGTGCCGGATCTCCGTTTGATCCGCCTGGAACTGCCAACTCCTCTGCGCTTTTTCGCTCATTTTCGAGCGAGATTTCTTACATTTCGCGATCAACTTTGTCGCGTGCTCAGTGCTAGTGGCACCGGAATTAAGCCGACATCTTTAGCAAAGAGCCCAGGAGTAGCTGGTAGATTAGACCACCGAAGGAATATTCTTCAGAACGGTAATCACCCAGGTCTAGAATCTCTCCAATCTTGACGCACGCCGGAGTATCGTTTCGAGCAGTTTCAGACCCGTCAGGCTCATTGAATTCTCGTCTGAGTGCCATCGCTGAAGTTCGAAGCAAGCTTACGCTTGCCGAGAAGAAAGAAGAATGAAGGTTATTTTGTGCTCGCCCACGTGCTTCTGGGAAATGAAAAAAGGCGCATACAGAAGCTTAACCAATTACATGATTCTGAATCCCTAAAAGCAGGAAATTGTGTTCCTTTATTCTTTTTTAAAATTTACTAAAAGTGAGTCTGAAGTTCCGCGAGTACGTAGTACAGAGGATGTTCGGGATGCATTCATCGTGTCGGCTATCTGTACACAACTGGCGGATTAAAAGCGGGTCCCGTTGGTGGACAAGAAGTCAGCTTAGACTCTGAAACAAATTTCAGTCGCAATTGCAACAGCAAAACTGATCGTCTCCTGTCATGATTTAGGAGCTTAGTCGTAATTGCTGTCGCCCGACGCGTAACTCCCGTAGCTCTGGCTGTCATCGGACATGTCCATGCCGCTGAATCGGCCAGCATGACTTGTGCTTCCATGTGTTCCATGAGATTCGTGCTTCGTGTCTTCCGAATAGCTGGAATAGTATCCATCTTCATCGCCATCACGGCGCAAGTGCTCCTTGGAAACGTGGCGGTGATAACTGTCGTCACTATCTCCGCCGAATCTCGAGTAGCTCGACTTGTCACGACCCGAGTCGCCAGAATACCCCGTCACGCTCGTCTCGCTGCCAATCCCAGTCGAACTGCTCCTCGATCCGAACGAGTGGCCGCTAGCTCCTCCACTGGAGCCTCCAGTCTGGAGGTACTCTGGAGGCTCCAGAGTGCGACGAATAGGATGTCGATTTATCAGGATCAGCTTGCTGACGGTCATCCTAGTCATTCCGCGAGTTGCTCTAGGTTCCGACGTCAGGTTCACCGCTAGCATCCGAGAAACGGTACGCCGAGCTCGGACCAGCGTTTGAACGGTCGTCGTTGTCCTTGCCCTTATTCTTGCCGCGCAGCTCGCGAACTGGTTCCATCTCTGCGACTGAATTCGGGCCCCGAAGTCAGCGCGAAAATCTACGTTGTGTCTCCCGAGACAAGAGCCGTTCGCATCGTCGCAGCAGTTCCACTTCAACTTGGTAGTACAAGTCCTCTATCAGACCACAACAACAACGGTGCTTGCTTTAAGAAATGAATACAATTTCCGTTTAGCTTCATTATTGATGTTATAATACTGAAGCTGTTTATTCTCTGTCTAATCAAAACACGAGCTGCCGATGATAGGATCAATCCAGCTTCGAGCGCGTGACACACGCGAGTACATACCAGGGTAAAAGGGTCCTTGTCCGCAGCCCTTGTCTTTGTTCCAGCTGACCACACCTACGAGTATGTCTCGGCCATTGCTAGTAGACTCAACAACAAGCGGTCCTCCAGTGTCTCCGGCGCAGGCTCCCTTGCTGATTACGCCTTTGACACACAGCATCGAGCTGTCAATAGTGACCAATTGTTCGCATTCCTTGTCACTAAGGACAGTCAGGTCGACGCTGAGGAGCTCGTTGGACATTGCGCCATTCTCGCCAGTTAATCCCCATCCGATCGCCGTTGCTGCAGCTCCAGCCTTGAAGTCCGAATCGTCTGCTCCAGCGAGTTTCACGGGTTTATAAGAGCTCGGAGTGTCCAACTCTAACAGCGTGAAATCACTGCTAAAGTCGATATTCGATGAGAAATTTGGGTGGTTCATGACCGCCGCCACTTTGATCTGTTCTCCGTCTTTGCTCCCACTGACGTGGAGAGATCCAATTGACGCCCAGCGGATGTTTTTAGCGGCGCATTGTGAGGACGTGAGGACATGTATGGGGCTGACAAGCGATCCGCCACAGAAAGTTTCGCCGTCTGCGGAGCTCCGGAGACCAACCGTGTACGTCTTCGCTTTGGCTGAGACGACTGAGCCACCGAGAATGAGCTTGCGCTGGATGTCGTTGACTGAAGCGTCAGTGGGAGTGGATGCCAAAGCTAAAGCTGCCAATGCGGCGGCGACGATAGCGCTCTTTAATGAAGACTTCATGGCTTGTCAAGTCCGGAAATGAA
Source organism: Phytophthora infestans T30-4 (assembly GCF_000142945.1). Classification (NCBI taxonomy): domain Eukaryota; phylum Oomycota; class Peronosporomycetes; order Peronosporales; family Peronosporaceae; genus Phytophthora; species Phytophthora infestans. Next base: position 173,664 of record NW_003303751.1, read on the forward strand.
CAGCAGACAAGCGAGATTCGGAGTGATGTGCTAAAGCCATCATCTCTGATTCCGGTCTGGGATCAGAAAAAAGGTTGAAGAGTTTTTTTGAGATCTGCTTACCGGTATTAATACGATAAGCCTTATTAATACTAATACATGTACAGCATGTAATCAATAGTAGTAGAGTACTACTAATACGTATTTCTTGTAGAATAACTACACCATTTCAGGTCCGTTCTCCCCAGAGGTACAACCACCTCCCGGCCGACCTGTGCATAGGGATGGACAGGCCTTAGATCAAATTAACCACCAGCCGTATTGAAAAAAAGAGTATGCCTTTTTTCTGATACCGCTTAGGTACGTGTGACGGGGTTACAAAGCACCTTGCGCAAGAGGAAGTTATCTTCCGAGAGTATACAAACTCTCAGTGAACGGCAGTTCACAGGTCCCCTCTTTTATTTAAGAGAGCGAAGTGACCCAAATAAGGTAGATTGTAAACTGAGTATATTTATAGGTAGATTAAGTTTGGGTTTAATACAAACTGTTAGTTACCTATAGAAATGCAATGTCATTTAACCATTGGTACCTTGTACCAAATATCTCGGAGTATGACGTGTCATACTCCTGAAGTGTGAAGTGTCACACTTCATGTAGCCAGGGTACACTTAGGGCTACGTACCCCGTTACATCCTCCCCCACTTAGGTTCGGTTTACCGACCAATCTGAATGAAGAGGTGTTCATCACAAACTCTCATTCTCAAATTCGAAAACCATCGACTTGGCCGCGCGAGCGCGGCGAAGGCTCACTTCACAGTTAGAGCCTCGAGCAGCAACCTGTGCGCTCTTCGTCTAGGTCTCCACTTCGACCGTTAACATGCCTCGTGGCACTACTAAGAGCGGTGCTAAGACACGCTCCAAGGCTGCAACCGGTAAGGCGCAGGCCAAGAGCACTAAGCCTCACGGCAAAGGCTCTGCACTCAAGGAGGCTACTCAGGTGGCCTCCGAGGCGATCGGTTCCTCGGGTGACGCGGCTGCGGACAAGCGCGCAAGCAGGCGCCGCAGTCCGTCGCCCTCGTCTTCAGACAGCCGTCCGAACCCTCGGTTCGTAGAACGCGAGTTCAACTCGGGCAGTGAAGACGATGCCGAGTCCGAGAGCACTCAGGATGCTCCTGCGGGCTCTGTGGGAGGGCACAGCCCAGTGCCCAGTGAGCACAAAGAAGGCAGCGTGCAGTCGCCCGCTAGTGATCACGGTGATCACAGTCCCAGGACCTCTGTGCGCTCTGAGAGTCCGGCCGTTAAGGCTAAGGGCGCTCCCAAAGCCGGTGGCGATGAGGAAGAGAATCCTCGCAAACGTCTCTCGCTTGCCGAGGGTCTTGCGCGCGCTAAGGCCTCTAAAGCCGAAGGCGCCAAGCCCTCAAAGAAGCGTACCGCCTCTAAGTCTCCACTCCGCGAGGAGAAGGAGACTCGACGCTCCTATCAGAGTCTCTTCGGCTCCTCGGATGAAGAGGAGGAGAAGGAGGAAGAAGAGGAGGAGGAGGGTGCTATCGTTGAGCCCCGGGAGGTCTCGAATGATCTCGACCAGCAGCAGGAGGAATTCCAAGCTGCCCAGCGTGTGCGTGGGGGTTCGGTGGCGGCACCCGTCAGCCAGGGAGCTGCCATCAACTCAAGAGGGTATTGGCCTCCCGAGGAGAGCTCTGGGGCTGACCTCTTCTTAGAGCTTCTCGTCGCTCCTCGTAGCCTTGTGGGCGGCCACACTTCTAGGGGCATCTATGAACGAGCCCTTGTTCAGAAAGAACAGTTGTTCGTCGACAACTTGGAGGCTGCTCGGTGTGTGCTTCTCGCGCAACACCGCATTCCCCTTAAGGACTTCACGACTTGTCGTAAGAAGCCCGAGACCCGGGGTGGTCTCTATCCTGTTTGGGGATACCCCTGGGTTATGCCCGAGAACTGTCCCACGTGGAGTTCTTGTGAGGACATGTTCTGGGCGTGGGTGGAGACTCTCAAGTACTCGCCCACGGAGTTATGGGAACTCCATGAAGATCAGCAGCTGTCCCACATCCTGGACCAGCGTGATCTTCGTGTGAGGTTTGCCCACTTGATCAGCAAGCGTATGCTGCCAAGGGACATCCTGAAGCGCGCGGCTTCTAGCGCTCACGATGAGCGCGGGTACGGTATGTATTCATCGACCGTACCCCGTTCGGGCAAGAAGCCCCGGACTACTTATTAAGCTGCCGCCGCTTCTGTTCCCAGATTGCGACAGCCTTCGGGCAGTCAATCAGGAGCCGTTCAATCGGCTCCCACGAGTTCTCGGAGTGGGCATAACCCCTCCACTTCACGAGGAGCTGTCGCTTGCCGCGACATCGTTGCTCCTGGAGGATCCGCTCCACGTGGTAGTGGGCTTCTCCATTCCGGTCAAGCAGGGGCGGAGGTGCCCTCGTACGAGTACGAGTACTCGGCGCCTCCCGAGAGCCACTCTCGTCCGAGTGCTCCGACTGCGGGTCCGACACAGGACCCTGAGGTTGACCGCCTCCGTCAACGTGTCCTCGTGCTCGAGATTGCACTTGGCCTTGGGACTGGCGGTAATGCTGCCGCCCAGGCCGGGAATCAGGGCGAGCTCGCTCGTCTTGCGGGCCGCCTGGACCTGGTGGAGCGAGAGGTCGCGAGCCTGCACCTGCAAGTGGATCGCCGGGCCTCTTCGTCCGATCTGGACGAGGCCTTTCGCATGATCCGACGGATCGAGGCTTTGTTGTCACGTCCGGAGCCGCCTGCGGCACACTCCCAGACGTACGCGTATGGTGCGTGTCCGGCGTACTCAGCGTACTCGGCGTATGGCGCCGGGGTCCGTTCGTATGGAGCACCTCCGGCGTACGGTCTTGACCGCAGCCTTGCCGTCCCGACCGAGACTTGGGTGCCTGCTCCGACGCCCTCGTCGACGACTGTGACCGGCCCTCGCTTCGAGGAGCTGGGTCAAGGGGGATCTGCGAGTCAGCAACCCCCTGCGGGTCAGAGTACCGCTTAAGACGTCCGACATAGAACGTCGGGTGCGTCGTCATTGACTTTGGAAGGTCGATGATGTACGACGCACCATGTCTGGCCAGGACTGCAAAAGGTCCGATGAAGCGGTGCTTCAGTTTGTTGCTGCCGACAGAGCTAACAGTGTCTAGAGGTAGGTTCCTCGTGTCTAGCAACACTAAGTCACCAACCTCAAATATACTTAAGTTTCATCTTCCTTGTTTGTCTGAGTACTCCTTTTGTTTATCTTGGGCCGCTGCCATGGCATCGCGGACCCTGCTGACAATGTTCAGCTTGGTATCCATAAAGGATTCCACCTGTTTCCGCAGCAAAACTGGCCTCACATCCGAGACCTGGGAGGAAAGGGCTTTCCGAGCCTCTCCCCCACTTAGAATAGAGGAGTCAGTGTCTCCTCGAAGAGTGAGGGGCACTCTGGGGTGGCGGAAGCCGTTCAAGTAGAGCGGCGTGAGCCCCGTAGACGCGTGCACCGCGTTGTTGAGCGCAAACTCAACAACTGGAAGCTGCGACGACCACGTACGTGGCGCTGCCGCGCACACACTGCGCAGAGTGTCCTCGAACACTCGATTGACGCGCTCTGTTTGGCCGTCTTTCTGCGGATGATACGCAGTGGACATCTGCAGACGAGTTCCCAGTAAAGGGAACAGCGTTTTCCAAAACGCAGCAGTGAACCGCGGGTCTCGGTCCGAGACAATCGTCTCCGGGAGACCGTGATAGCGGAACACGCCATCGACGAACAACCTTGCGGTTTGTTCGCCCGTTACAGTGACGGGAACTGGAGCAAGATGTACCATCTTGCTCAGCCGACACACGAACACCAAAATTCCGGTGTTGCCGTGTCCGTCGGCGGGAAGCCCAAAAATGAAGTCCAGACTCATCGACTTCCAGCAATCAGCCGGTACGGGCAGGCTCTGTAGTGGAGCCGAAGAGTGCCCTGCGGGTTTGACCCGCTGACATGTTTCGCATGTCTTGACGTATCGGGCGACCCACTTGTACATGTGGGTCCACCAGAAGGACTGAGAGACCGACAGAAAGGTCTTCTCGCGGCCCAAGTGGCCGCTGGAGGGCGCGTCATGCGCCTCCGCGAGGATGTCGAACTTCAGATCCTCGTCGTTGGGTACGACCACCCGTGGAGGATCAGTGGGCTCCACCCGATAATAGAGGAGGCCCTCCTTCAACTCATATCGGTGGAGCCGTGAGCGCTGTCGCGACGAGAGCCAGTCGGACCTCGCGCTCGTTCCGGCCTTAAGGAGCTTGACGATAGGCGCGACAGCCTCATCGTCCCGATACGCCATGCGTATCCGATCATATAGATCCGATGTCACCCGCGTGATGTGGGCCAACTCATAGTCGGGACGCCGAGAGAGGGCGTCCGCAAGCACGTTGAGCTTGCCCGGCTTGTATTCGACGCGGAAGTTGTATTCCGCGAAAAAGGACAGCCACCTCGCCATCCTTTGGGAGAGGTGAGGCGAGTTAGTCGCCGTCCTCAAGGACGCGTGGTCTGTGTAGATCACAAAGGGCCTAGAGCCCAGAAGGTGAACACGGAACTTCACAAGGGCATATTTCATTGCCAGGAGCTCCTTGTCATGGACAGGGTAGCTCCGCTCGGCGGCTTTGAGCTGCCGGGACTGGAACGAGATGACTCGTTCCTGTCCAGCCGTGTCGTCCTGCAGCAATGCACACCCGATGGCGTAATCGGAGGCATCGCAGACGACGCTAAACGGCTTCGTCTCGTCCGGCAGAGCCAGGACAGGGGCCTCTTGGAGACTGGCCTTGATGCTGTCAAAAGCATCCTGGTGCTCTTGTTCCCAGCGCCAGTCGACGTCCTTCTGAAGGAGGCTCGACAAGGGCTTAGCGAAGCCCGCGTACCCAGCGCTGTACTTGTGAAGGTATTTGGCCAAGCCCAACCACTTTCGAAGATCCTTCTGGGATCGGGGCGTCGGCCATGCTGCTATGGCCTTGACCTTGTCGGGGTCAGCCCGAACGCCCACGTTGCTGACGAAGCAACCGAGAACTTTAATCTCTGGTGACGCGAAAACGCACTTGTCGATGTTGGCGTAGAGCTTGTTCGCTCGCATCACGTCCAACACTCGACGGAGGTGTCCTAGATGCACCTCCATGGCCGTCTTGCCTCCCTCGGCACGGCTATGGACGAATATGTCGTCGAAGTACGTCTGTACGAAGGTACGCAAAGGGCGGAACAATTGCGTCACCAGGCGATTGAACGTCGCCGGGGCGTTAGACAAGCCCTGCGGCATGACGAGCCACTTCCAAAGCATGCCGCTTGGAGTGCTTACCGCGGTGAGCGGGATGTCACTCTCTCGCATCAGGATTTGGTAGTATCCGTCTACCAAATCCAGCGCACTGTACAGTACGCTCCCGGCCATGTTGTTCAACAACACATCCTTTCGTGGGATCGGTGTTTGGGCCGGCACCGTTGCGTTGTTCAGCTTGTTATAAGCGTGAACCAGACGCCACTTTCCGTTCGGCTTCCGAACGCAGAAAGTCGGCGTCGAGTGCGGGGATTTCGATTTCCGCACCATGCCTGCCTTCGCTTTCGCGGCGAAGAAGGCATCAATGACCTCGCACTGTTCGCGCGGGAGAGGCCATTGCCTCGTGACACAATACTTTGTGCCGGGCACGAGATCAATCTCGTGCCGTACGCCTCGATTCGGTGGGAGTTGGGTCGGTGGGTGTTTGTTCACCACGTCCGCATACTCCGTCACCAAAGGATACACCGGATCCTTGGGGTTCTTGAGAATCTCAGATCCCAAGCACGCCTGACGCTACTTGTTCATGTCTTCCAGGACGTTCTCGTCCAAGACAGAGGAGGAGTTCAGCTCCTCCTGAGTGGTCTCAGGTCTCATGAGTACCATCTCAGCAATCTCTCCAGCCTTGAGGTTGGCCAGGAAAGACTCAGCCGTCATTTCCTCGAGGTTCAGTATCTCCGCAACCTCTGGCAACGGTTCCAAGTGGACACCAGATGCCTTGACGGGTAAACCTGTCTCGCCATCGAAGATGTGATAACACTCTTCCACCGGCCTTGTCGGAGGAGCCCGGGCCCTGGACTCCGAGTCGCTTGAAGCGACGTCGATCGGAACGAAGTTCGGATCCGACTTGAGGCGGCGGCAGTGTCTTTGCCGACGGCGTCTGTGACGGGGAGCTTTGCTGCCCACGTCTAGGGATGTCGTCGCTACGACATCCGAGGCACTCGTGGCCTCGTGTGATACTGTTGTACCCACACAGAAAGCGTGTTCAACGCCTTCCTCTTCAGTTAAGGTCTGGGCGACCGCGTGTGGCACTGTGTTACCCACACAGGAAGCGTATCCGACGTCTTTCTCTTCAGTTAAGGTCTGGGCGACCGTGAGTGGAACTCTGTTACCCACTCTGAACACGCTGTTCTCAGTGTTCATGACAGCTGCAGCTGTCTGCGGAACTAAGTTACCCGCCTGTGGACCTAAGTTACCCACTTGGCCGACGCCTCTTCTGGGCGCGGCCACCATCAAAATATCCTTGGAGTCGTCATATACGTCGACGACTCCCAAGCATCTGCCGGATGCTTTGGTACCCTGGCAGCGGGCTCCCCGGGTCCTGACAGAGGTGGGAACATGACTCACCAATGCTCTGTCGGACTGCGCGGGGCGGCTGGCACCGATTGCCTTGCCTCGCCAGTATATCCAGGGCTCGTGCTTCTCAAGCCAGGGCATGCCCAGGATCATATCATATGGATCCATATCGAGAACAGTGGACTGTTCGAGGCTGTCAAAGTCTTCAAACTTGACGGCCAGATCCACTTGGGCGTTGGGGACAGTGACGACCTTCCCGTCGGCCAGTCGTACTGACACCGTCCCGTTGCCCTTGCTTTCTCTCAAAACATCGGACAACTTGTTGCTGTTGCGAGCAACCGTCTGGCGGCGTGCGAAATTCTTCGACGTCCTAGAATCGATCAAGATTCTAAAGGGATGATCGTATCCACGTACACATCCGTGTACTACGAGCAACCCGCTGCTGCTCTTCGCCGATTCGAGAGTGCGAAGACTCTCAGGGGCTAAGTCTTCGTGGTACGCGCCAACCGCGCACCCATCACGAAGACTTAGTTGCTCCCCAGTAGGGCGCCCCGCCCCTACTGGTTCCCTGCGTTCCCCTGTCCCCGGGATCCTGGCTTCTGCCAGCGACCCTTGAGGACGGGCTTGGGGAAGGACCGTCTGCGGAGTCTTTCCGCGGGACAGTCGCGCTTGAAGTGGCCCATCTTCCCACAGCCGAAGCAGCGGATGTCACGCTGTTCGGCGGACCCGAGCTCCATGGGAGCTGGTCCGTTGGGGCTTGTTCGACCGGGAGCCGACAAGGAGCTCCCAGGCCACGCTGAGGCCGGCGTACGCGCCTGGCGATGGCTGTACTCTTCTTGAAGAGCCACTTGAATCGCCTCTTCAAGGGTGCTTGCCTGCACCCCGAACAGCTGAGTGCGTGCGGGGCCCACTCGAATGCCGTCCATGAACACAGTCATCTTGATGTGTTCATTGAGTGGGTTTTCCACTAGGGACGCCGTGAGCTCTCGTATCTCTTGCACATACTCGTGCAGTTCGCGCCTTCCTTGTTTGCACGCGAGGAAGCGCGAACGCTGGCGGTACTCGTAGTTCGCCGGGAGGATCGCGGCTCGGAGCTGTTCGCACAGCTGAGCCCAGGATGTGAAACATCCAGGGGATGTTGCTTCCCGAGTGTACACCCAACTCTTAGCACGACCGCTAAGGTTGGAGAGTGCAAAGCAACACGCAGTTGCTCGGTCGAGATCAGAGCCGCGTCCATCGCGAGCTCTACTTCTCGGACCCAGAAGTGAAGGTTCTCGCCTTCCTTCCCTTCATACGGCTTTAACTTCAGCCGTATTGGCTTCGGGTGAGGCGGATTTGCTTCCGCCGCCGGAGCCTGCAGGTTCTCCCGCACATGCGCGATGAGGCCCTGCTCGTACGCGTCGAATGCATTGACGCGCTCGAGCTGCTCAGCCGGTGTTGACACCACCAGGCTCTGCAGGGCCTCCATCCCGAAGATGCCTGCCATCTTCCGAACCGACTCGAACTGAGAGTAGTTCAAATGGGAGAAGTCGTGCCTATCCATAGCAACGAACTTCGGAGGTTCAGGTAGTCTACCCGCGATGGCGTGAATTGACTACAAGTGCTACCAAGTGTGACGGGGTCACACAGCACCTTGCGCAAGAGGAAGTTATCTTCCGAGAGTATACAAACTCTCAGTGAACGGCAGTTCACAGGTCCCCTCTTTTATTTAAGAGAGCGAAGTGACCCAAATAAGGTAGATTGTAAACTGAGTATATTTATAGGTAGATTAAGTTTGGGTTTAATACAAACTGTTAGTTACCTATAGAAATGCAATGTCATTTAACCAATGGTTGGCTTTGAGCGACCTTGGTACCTTGTACCAAATATCTCGGAGTATGACGTGTCATACTCCTGAAGTGTGAAGTGTCACACTTCATGTAACCAGGGTACACTTAGGGCTACGTACCCCGTTACAGTACGGATCTACTTTTGTCCTTTTTAGCTTCCTACCACCATGTACTTCATTAAAATGGCATCGGCAACACAGCCAAAAGTGTGGTGGATACACTTAAGACATAGCTCGGATGTGACGACCTCACTGAAGATGTTGTTTGTCGCATGCAGCAAAAATGTCGAGCGATGAGCTGTGATGGTCGTGTCTTGAGGAACGTCGAGAATATTGCGTCGGTTTACCGCCATGAACCTCTTCTCTGCTGACTTGTACACCGAGAATACATTCTCAATTCCATTAAGCATTGGAGAGTACGGACCGAGACGTAGGCTTTCTACTTGAGCAAATTCTTCCTCTTCGAACACTACTTCGGCGCGGTTGTGGCATGGTGCGTTGTCCAGCACATCGACAATGCTACTGAGATCCCCATGGCAACTTGCGCACGCAGCATGCAACGAATAAACTTGTTTGCGGCCTCCCACTTAAACGATCCGAACCGCCCTTCCGTCTACTCAACTCCATCGCGAGAAATGCAGGCAATTGCATGGATGTTGCTGCCTTTGCTGCACGTGTTCACGTCCACCGCCCGTGTCCCTTGAACGCTCCATCCATTGCTCCGGCTAATCCACAGGTTGAAGTTAGTTTCGTCCAGATACAATATCTTCTCGTCCGCCGCCACATACTGCAGCAATTTGACAGCAAACTGCTGTCTTTTAAGCATGTTGGTGGGGGTGTTGCGGTAGTTGCCGTCGCGATGCACCGTTTCACTGTGTAACAAAGTGCGTCCAAATTAGCTCGCACAGTCTCAGCCGAGACACTGACGTTAAAGCGATCGAACAGCATCTCCTTGATCTGCTCCGGCGTTAGATAGCAGTTCTTTTCTAAGCTTTCCTCCAGAAATTCCATATGAGCTGCCTTGAGCTTTCGGTTTTGGGCACCACCTCTCTTGTCCGGAGAGGGAGTAAAATCTCCAGAGCTCCTTGCACGACGCACCCAATCCCGCGCGGTCTCTACTACACACCGTTATGAGCCGCAACCAGTCGCCAGTAATCGCCTGCTTGCGCTGCCGCCAGGACACGTGCACGAACGTCTTCAGAGTACGTTTTACCCATCTTGGAAATTGCAAAGTGTGGAAAGCGGTGAAAGGGCGACATTGAGTTCTCGAAAGTTCTCGAAGTGGTAGGAAGCTAAAAAAAAGGACAAAAGTTGATCCGTACCTAAGCGGTATCAGAAAAAAAGACATTCTGGTTTTTTTAATACGGCTGGTGGTAAATTTAAACTGAGGCCTGACCAGCCCTATGCACAGGTCGGCCGGGAGGTGGTTGTATTGAATCCGTCCTCTGGGGAGAGCGGACCTGAAATGGTGTACATGTATTGGAGCTTACACCCGGGCATCATGGTGGCATACTGGTCGAGTCATGCAGATTGGATTGCAGAGAGACCCTACGGCGTCTCGGGAGGAGCTTAACCCCAACAACAAAAAATTAAAGATATTAAAGAAGACCAAAAGTTGATGACCTTGATCAAAACTGAGGCCCTCAGTTCTGTTAGATGCCCCTTTGAATGTGTATGGAGATGTATCCCTGTATAGCTCTCTACAACCATACTAGCAGCTCTTCGCTAAGCCTACGCGCTATTGCATGAACTGCTGTGCCGTAAGATGTCCGGAATGACTTCCCGGAGAGTGTGCACTTCACTTAAGGACAAAAGTCGTCAAATTTGATCGTTTAATCAAGTAGTAGTACAGTTTTAATTCCATACAAAATGGCGTCGGGTACTAATCAGACAGAGGCAATTGCTCTTGCCGCGCTCGATTTTTTTCCTGGTCTTAAGAGCAAAATCACGCGGAATTTGACAATCTTGCATCGTTTTTCGTCCTCATTCTTAGCTTTTATAAAACTTAGTTATTCTAAAACGCAGCAATTTCTTCTAGTCAAGTCTAAAAAGCATAATATTTACCTTTCTTAAATAAACCCTCTCTATTCCCATACTTTAAAAGTTTCATAAGCCTCTCAAAGAATATCCCATCTCGCATTTTAAAATGTCATAAAGGTGAAGATAAAGTGTGGTTCTGTTGGTGTGACGATAACATCTTTTGTCATGAGCGTCGACACGAGTCTTTCGGTGGATGAGCTTCTGCCACGATTAAAACGCTACAAGAATCCGAGTTGGTGGATACAAATGCCAGCAGGCGGAGGCTTTATCTAGCGACGAAAAATTCTAGAGATACCGTAAAAGTGTAGACTCTAAGTGTGGTTTCCGGTATGCCGAAATGTGGGATCGGTAATTCGATCTGAGACATGTATTTCAAATATTCAAAGAAATCGAATTTATAAAAATTTGAGTGCCATTCATTTGTAAGAAGGATTCGCGTGGGGAAGAGTGAATGGTACGGAAACTTGTTCCGTTTGTTTGACTGCCTATACTGACGTGTGACGTGCTGGGGCTATACGGCAGAGTGAACGCGAAGAAGATCCCGATGGGCAGGTGGAGCGGGGTCACATCCTTCTCCAAGGTCGAGATCGTCTATTAAACCTTCGCGCTAGCCGCGAGAACCTCGAGAGAACCAGAGAGCTGCCAAATTCTCAGCCGCTCCGGCAAGCGACGCAATCTGCTGCGATAAAGCTAGTGGAGGAAGTTCTGAACGAAGAGGCCGTGAAGGCTCAGGTACAGCAAATGCGTGCGGAGTACGCAGCAAAGCACGGGCCTTCGAAAATGATGCCAAGGGAGCGGGCTACGGCACCACCGCAACGTCATAGGAATCGCATTAGCCAGCGCGTTTGCCGACAAGGACGTTTCTCCGAGAATGAGGTGGTGGAAGAAGATGAAGAAACGCGGCTACAAAAATCATGTCGTTCGCCAGTTGATGATGTAGCTGCAGCGCGACAGTTTTTCGAGCTGAGTGGCTCGTCATCAGACGAAAGCTCGCCCGTACCTTTTGTCGCCACACAATTGCCGCTACTTGGAAGCGAACTGAAGTATCTGACGGATAATACGGTGCTGGAAGCCCCAGATCGGGCCCAATTTGAGAAATCTAAAGACTCACAATTCGAGAAACCCGATGAAGCACAGTTCGGGATACGTGAAAGCGCGCACTTCGGGATACCTGATAGCAAACATTTCGAGAATTCAGATGACGTCAATTTGGATATACCGGAAAACTACGGCAACTGCAGCGACGGTGTTTTGAACGGCTTCCCTTCGAGGTGGAGCTCTTGGAAACAATTTCATGACGGACTTAAATCGTTTAGTGCCCAGACCAACCAGTGTTTTATTATTCGATCGTCACAGACCGTGAAAAAAAGGAATATGCAGATGAATGACGGTATTCGACACTTTCCAATTGCATGGAAGCATTACTTCAAAACGCTAGTGTGTACGCACGGACACAAGCAACGACCACGCGGCAAAGGAATCCGAGTCCACAGATCGGTGCGCTACACAGGTTGTACCGCGAAGGTACACGCTCTGTTATCGAGTATGGGAACACGACACTACATTTACGTTCGCAGTTCTGGCACTCACAACCACAACCTGAGTAGCATGCTATGGGACTATTACGCAGCCAATCGAACAATTCAAGATCCCGCGCTACTCGCCACAGTTTCTGACATGCGCGCTGCTGGTTCCTCGCCTAAAGGCATTCTTGCTTGGATCCGCAAACAGACAGGTTATCTACGTAGAGGCTGACTAATTCCACAAATTACTTAATGCTTTTGTGTGTGATTTTATTTACATATAGGGAAGAAAACGAAGCTCAAAGATGTGCATAACATGCTGCAGGAGCTTAAACATGCAGCAAAGGGATCAACTACAGACGTTGAAAGAACCGAAAGCGTGCTACGTGAGTTTACCAAGCAGGACGAGGGGAACACGGCAAAGATATTCGTGGACACCACCAGAGAGGTGGCTGTAGCGGTGGTCTTTCAATCGTCTGGGATGAAAAGACTTTTCGAAGCTTTTCCTGAAGTTGTAATGGTAGATACAACTCACGACACAAACACGAACGCATACAAGCTTTTCAGCTTTGTTGTGCATGACTGTTTTGGAAAGGTACACTAGTAATGTTTATATGGAATCATTTCGACAGTTAACGAACCTATTTGATGTTTGCGTAGGGTCAGTACGTTCAACACGCATTGGTTGAACGGGAAACCAAAGAAAATCTCCGTCTGGTTCTCCATACATTCAGAAAGAACAATCCCGGCTACAAAAACGTGAAAGTACTTATGACAGATAAAGCTTTCCACGAGAAGGAGGTTCTAGCTGAGGTTTTCGAGGGAACTCGTCAACTACTTTGTCAGTTTCACGTGCAGCAGTGGTTCGCTAAGCAAGTGGGGAAGTTAGTTGTTGGAACTACGGAGACAAAGGCTATAATTGAGGCGTCTATGGCTCAATTGATAGACGCCGCGAGTACCAGCGAGTACGATAACCAGAGAGCTTTCCTTCTGGACCTACTTGGAGGAGACACGCAACACAGGCTGTGGAAATTGTTCATTAACAACTGGGATAACATGCAAGAGCAGTGGGTCCGATATAAGCGTGGTAACATACCCCACCTTCGAAACAACACCAACAATCGGCTTGAATCAAAGTGGGGAAAGCTCAAACAGTTGATCAGATCGGACTACGGGATTGATGAGTTGGTATCCGCGCTTATAATGATACAAGAATTGGCCGAAGACGAATACGTGGAGGAGTACAATAAGGCAGGGTCAAGACCTCCAATGGACGAGCATCAGGAGCTGGCTCATCTTGGCGTCGTTGTAAGCTCGTTCGCTTTCGATCTTGTGAAATCTGAATTCATGTACGCATCGTCGGGTGACGCTGATTACGCCTTCACGAATCACGACAACCGAGTGATCATGCAGAGTCGCCGCTCTGGAAAAAGCTACGATCTCGATTTACAGGTAAAACTATATAATTCTTTGATTTTCAGAGATTGCTAAGTGTGTACAGATCGGGATACCTAAATGTAAAACGGGCGACAACTGTACTAACGACTACCCTGCTGTTGTTTTTATAGAGCTACAAGTGCGACTGCGCGTTTGCCCAAACGCTTCTGCTCCCGTGTCATCACGCAATGTACTACAGGAAGTTAAACGGCAACGAGAGCATTCTTCCACCACTCTCTCTTATTTGCCCCCGATGGTTGCGATCCCACCCAGCGAATGACATTACGAATGGACCAGTCTTGCGGGGGAAATTCGAGTACCACAGCGTGATGGCTAAGAACAACGACAAGAAGCAATTCCCTAGTCCGACCTCGCTGCCAAAATCTGTCAAGTTTTCAAATGCAAAGATACTGGGTGAAGAAGTCGTGACGCTACTAGCGCTCCAGCCAACACCCACGTTTAGTAGGGGCATGCAATGGCTTACACTTTTCCGGGACGCAGTTCGAACTGGAACATTGGAGGATTTCGTCGGAATAACTGTCGCTCCAAACGCGCCAGGTCCTGAAACAGAACACGATGAAGCAAAGCCCGCAACGTCAAGCTCCGGCTCAAAAATGAAAGAGCAATCGAACGGAAAGCTCGGAAAACGTAAGTACGCTTTCACGAAGCCAGTGCAAAACAAAAAACTGTCAAGAAAGGCCCAGACTAAAATAACGCGTATTCAGCGAAAGATTGGCGTGCGCACCCTGGCAAAATTGTGCAAGGACCAAAAAAGCAAGCCGGCAGTGACTCCCATAATGCTCGACTGTCTACTGTCTGGAAATTATTGCTACAACGTGGTATCGGAGAAACTATCTTTGTTGACGCGTGTGTTATTTTATCCGCAGGTAATCGGTGAGTCACATCGTCAATTGTTAACCGCTGTCTGTCCTCGAGAAATCGAATCGTGGCATTGCCCTTTACTTCGCATACCGGTAAATCCGTTGTCAGTCCTGCCGCTAACGAACGTCGAGAAGTACGTGGCGGTGTGGGAGGAATACGGAGATGTCACCCGAGAACAACTTATGTTCCTAGAGCGATATGGAGACGCAAAAAATCAGATTGAGGATGTTGAACATACACTAGAATGGATTGAGGATGTAAAATGGAGGGCTACCGCTGTTGAAGAGGTTCCTGTCATGTTTTGGGAGCCACTTCAGGAGAGAAGGGTACGTTGACTTCTCGCACACGGTTACTGCTACGAGAAGTTATGCGAGATTGGATACGTGCTGACGTCAGTAATTTTTATCATAATACGTTTCGCAGGACTACATTCTACAGCAAATTAAGGAGTTACCCCTGCGTTTATTCTCCGTTGGAAAAGAGGCTATCGATGGATACCGTTTGCTCAGCTTTCGACGAAACCAATGGCTCAGCACGACAGCCATGATAACAACGATGAAAGTGTTGGCTGAGAAGTACACTGACGTCGGTGTGGTGAGTCCCTCCTTTCGCGAGCCGAAGGAACCCGACCGAAAGAGAATAGTCGCAAATGCTTATAAGGCATTCACACCCACCAAGAGCAAGTTGATTGGGGCGCTAAACTACGATGGAGCACACTGGGTAGCCTTCTTCATTGACGTGGGGGATCGGGTCTGCATACTCTTTGATCCACTACAAGAGGATATGAACTACGCAAAAATTAAAGCAAGCATCAAGGAAGTGGTGGAACCTCTGTTGCCTGTAAATACCGAGCTGACGTACGACAACTACACATCGTGCTTTCAGCAGGACAGCGACAACTGTGGATTGTGGTGCCTCATTGTTCTTGAGCTAAGTTTAACTGGTATGCCATGGCACAAGGGATTGTACCAGCTGGTCCCGTATCTGCGACTGCGTTTCCTGAGCCTGTGCTTGGGCTACGTTGAGGAAAAGCGATAATGCTGAGTGTGGAATCTCGTATTGAATTGCGACTTAAACTTTTCATCGTACTGCATTCATGAATGCTTCCTTTTGCTTTTGTTTCACTAAAATGTCTGCATTTACTTGCTCAACCTGTACAGTAACGTTCGTTGAGATCTACATTAACTGAATTCGCAGAATTTGCTCTATGCATTCCTAAAGAAGACCATTCTGTTGGTATACGTTTTTTAATTGCGTGGCTGCTGTGAGTGGTCTAGCCGTAAGTGTATGCGCTGTTGTTTTAAGTGCTGTAGCCGTTGCTTCGTCTCGGTAATAATGAAAATGATATCGTGTTCTGTTTTATCGCGGTGCTGTGGTATCTGCTGCTACGGTGTTGTACTGTGAAGGTGTAACTGTGAGTTCTGCAGATTTCTCTATTTTTAGAGACGTGATGTTGTTAGAGTGCAGCCCTCTTTGGCAAAGCACGGCCAAGATAAAAAAACACGATCTGCTGTTTCGTGTTTTTTCCGGTATCTCTAGCAAGAGCCATCTAGCGACGGTGGCAGCGTGCGGGTGAAAACCGAGTCTGATGTGATGAACGGTCAGTCGGTAAGCGACACAGATGGACTGAAGCTTCTGAATAGGGCTACAGTACATTATCTCACTTCCGGTATCGTGGTCCGACCCTATCATAAGATTTGACGTAGTATTTGGACAAGTTTTACAGTGTCAACATACCAACGCGGATTAAAATACCATCTACATCAATATCATCTCCGTAGCTGGAGAGCTAGAAGGTGTTGCGCCTTTCGTCTACGCCTCAAAACATTTACCAGTCTGCGGAAGCAGATTTGGATCGTAGACTTACCTTGTAATTCTTGCCAAATCTCCTTACTCCATTGCATCGCTTACAACTACCGGTAGTCTAAAGCATACGCCTTCTTATTTATGTTATCACCGCTCTTGATCTGGTCATAAATTACTGCAGTCGTTTTCTTCTATGCGCTCTCTTGAAAGACGAGATAATGCCAGCGTCTATGGGCTGTAAGACGGCAGTAACACTCGCTAAAATATGCGCTCAATTACATGAGGTTTTACTGCTTGTTAAGTCGATGTGTATCTAAATGTCATCAAATCATTAGAAGGAGCACGATATCAGCCAATGGGATCACTGTTACATTCTTCGTGTATTATACACTAAACGAAATCCCTATAAATTGGTGGGACAGAGAAGTAAAGAAATTTGGTCAAGCTGGATTATCGGCTGTCGATGTGCAGCCTCTAGTCACCCAGAAAGACATAGCAGCAGGCGAGGGCCCTGTCCACGTGCTGCTGGTGGTGGCTTCCCAGCATGAGCTCAAGGAAATACCGACGACGCCTAGGCCTTTGCAAGTCGACTGAGGTGTATCCTTTTTTTCGGTGAGGTCGATAATCTTCTTAGTCGAGTGATTACACTGCTCGAATCTTATGTCGATGAAAAGGGGATCGGGTACACCGCCTTTCAACGCATTCTTATTTTCAGACGGCAGCTAGAGCATCTGCATCAGTGGAGCTATTACATTCTATTTGTTGGAGGTGAATCATATGTTATATTATGTTTAGCGACCGAGTAGCCGTTGTTTCTACAGCAGTAGCGCAATTCTGCTGTCAATTCAGTAGCTAAGTAATGGGCACACACGCTAGAGATGGAGCAAAGTGGATGTAAGATCTCCTTGATGAAGCAAGTGGCGAAATAGATGCATTCATGATCATTACTTCCGCGGGAATCCACGACACCATCACCACCAGACGGATCAAGGTCCGGACGAAAACCTAAAAATCTTCAGCAATACTTGGGACCCATATGAGACTACATCCTGCTCTCGTAGGATTTATTCGAAGAATTGTTTTACCTTGCTGTAGACCGCATCAAAGTTTTTCATTTATTCCCTCGCCGCCGTCCCCACTTATCTCACCCACACCTCACTCAGCGCCTTATATTCTGCAGTGCGATAGCGATAAATATCAATCCGCCCTTCATCTTTGTAAATCCATATGTGCAGCACATATCCATCGGTTACGTTGTGGCTGCTATTTCGCTCGACAAATTTGGCTCCCAAAGTATTCCCCACAGCTCTTATTCTACTAGTAGCGTGCATGTGGCGTGACTGGTGGTTCCTCCAATAGCCATTCTATAGCTAAATATGGCATTTGTCGGCTGGATAGCCGTGTGAGGTTGTCGTACACAATAGCTGAATGTTGGCACCTCATGCTAGCTTCATAAGCGGCTGGGTAGCCGCAATGATGTAAGGCTAAGCTTGCAGGTTGTATGCTAGTGGCTGAACCAAGCCACGTACATGTGTAGCTAAGGAGAACAAGTGGTTGACGTTGAAGCTGGAGTACTAAAAGACTAAGGACAAGTACAAGGAGACCAGTCAGGACAGTAATGTCTTTAGCAACCACAATTCCACTCAGCTGACAATTTTCCCTCTATTACAACTATTATAACGTGACAAGCCGTACCAGTGTAGATTCTGTTGGTGGGTTTAATGTAGAGATGCTCAAATCAGGAGCCATCGCTGCTGTGGATTGCTAGAGTGTCGGGGACAGAAAAACCATGCACACCTCTCGCTTTCGCATTTCATATGAGGCAACGAATTGGGATTTGACCTGGATACACTATTCTCAATCTATTAAGGCGTCTATTTGTGACCGGCAACGGGATCATGGTAGCGGACTTGCATCATCGAGCATAATGGGATAGAATTGCAGAAACATATATTATATTCGGCATCTCGAAAAAAACTAGTTTTCTGGATGCTCGAGATCGTACGTGGAAGAAGCGCGCATCATATGCAAATGATAGCACATGCATCGGCGTGAGAAAGGGACCCACATACTAATTTATATGAGCTCGTTGTGTGGAGCTTACAAAAACATTCAAATTCCTTTTTCTCTGTTCATCGACAAAACAAAGCAAAACGTCTTTATGGGCAGCCAAGATGAGGAAACGGAAGACATATTAAAGGAGCGGCTAAACTTTATAGTGGTTCAAGTCGTGGCGTGGTCGAAGTATGAGCTTGAGTTATGGAGACTTATACAGTGCAAAGTATAAATCAGGGAAAAGGTTTTTTCGTTATGTACGAAGCGGGTTTTATGGAGTCCAGAAGGCATTGCATTTCCGACAGACGATGAAAATGAACAAATGTTGAAGACCAAATTTTCCGATTTCGTGGCCGGTGGAATTGCAGGGCTCATGTTTGATCTCTTGACAGAATATATTGTCAGAGCTTAGGACGGAGCGATCGAGGAGGTGTCGAACCTTGCCATATTTTCTGAAGGACTAGTCCGTATTTCTTCGGACACGGTTATCAATCGTTTGATGTCTTGATTTCATACAGCCGAACGTCGTTTTGACACGTACTTCGTAAGTCAGTACGTCGGAAGAGTTGTCGCCGTGATGAAGGGCCCATCCGGACTGCAGAGGCTGGCAAACATATGCTGCATGAATCCGTCCATGGATACTATCCGTTTTACTACCTCGAATTGGGAGGGATTAAAAGCTTTTCTCTGGATATTATATCCAGGGTTATAGGAGACGAGTCATTCTGGCCTCGAAATTCTCTAACTTCTTATGCTCAGATCCCAAGCTAAAGTTTTCAACACAAAACCTAGATAAATTTACTTCAGCAATTGATACGCCTGTTACGTAAGATCTACATTGGATTGTCGTACCCCAAAATAGTGGGTTTTCTTCTCTAAGCGTGCATAACCTGTCATTTCAGCTTGTATTATAAACGTCGTTTTACTTAAATAAAAGAATGGTATTGTATAAATGAATATTATCTGTACCAAAGATGTCACCAAGGTGAATTTAGCTTGTGTCGGCAAGAGGTAACATCACTGTAAATTACAAATATCCGAAGTTATTTTTATTCGCGTGAATGTTTCACGCAGATGATGCGTACAACATTCCATACCGCCAATGTATCTCTTGTGATCGCGTATTTACTACGGTATACGGGACTGTAGTAAAATTGTACAGTATTGCGCGTCAATGGGGAAGCATGGGAGCTGATATCCTTGTAAACATTATATAGATTAATTTTACAAATACATGCACTTAGGTATACCAGTAATGTAAAGTTTAGCAATAAGGAACGCATGGGGTCTAATATTCTTGTAAAGTTGTATAGATCAAATTGAAACGTTATTTTCTGGCACTTTGAGTATGCTAAGCTCCTTACTGACACTGTACAATGTAAAACCAATGGTGAAGCAACCACCCTACATACAGTAGTGTAATCCAGAGCTTCTCCGTGAAACACGGCTTTGTGCTCTGATCCAAGCAAAGTTTCGATCGATAAATCGCTTGATAGGCCGGTGTGGCTGTCTCCAGTAAAGTTGAATCAAGCTGGCTACGACGCCATTTTTGTCAATAGAGAAGACAAGTTCGTTTGCTTCGTCCAGGTAACGCGCACTGAGAATCATAGCTTCGATTCGAAGTGCTTTATCCAGCTGCTAGACAAGCTAGCAGCTGACCGCGATCTTGCTAGTATCGTTAGAGCTGTACTTTGTCGTCGCGATGGGAAATTTTCACTGCGCCAATTAGTCCAAAAACAATTCAAAGGACCGTCGTCCAGCACACATCGTCTACACCTTGTCCAGCTATGAATACTGACGGGCAGGCCTTTCGATAATATAACTGCAATGAGACCCTTGCTTTTAGCGAAGTCAGTACTTGCAGGGAAACATTTGATATCGACAAATACGTAACCGTTACGATAAGAACAATATCACACCACTACTTCCAAGATACATCTCATTTGGATGCATTAACGACACCAGCGACGGTTTTCACATTCCAAAGGTGGCGGTTTACCTTAATAAACAAAATAAGCTCGATATGGATAGGGAGCAGTCCTTGGCGATGGTTTCCCATGACATTTTGGTTTGACTAAAAACGCGCTCGCACATGGTGGACGTCGGCGGGATGACTGCAATTTCTGGGTACTCACAGGCCGTCTCACGTTGTAGCTTGCGCTTCGAGAGCGCTTGGTCCGCAAACCAAAGCTTCTTGTCCTCCGACAATTGGGGCGTCGCAGCGTGAGATGTAAACGGTAGGAGCAGCGAGCGCTGAGCCTCCGTGATATTATCCGCCTTTCCGGGTAGCACGGTGACACAGGCATCCTCGAACTCAGGTTGCTGGACGATACCAGCGTCTGACCCAGGTACCCCTCGACACCAGGGTGGTCGGCGATAAGCGCGTCGAAAATGTATCGTACGTCTAGAAGTGACAGCAGGTCGGCACGTTGGGGATTTTTCGAGGAGGATTCAAATGCTTTCAACTCCTCAAGAAGCCCCCTAAGCTGGGGGGGGTTGCGCCTTGACGGCACCAGTGCAGTCTTGGCGTCATCCATGGCATTAGTTGCATCTTTAAGATCAAAATAGCATCGGACCATGTTAAAAGTTGACGACCACCGTGTTGTCTGACAGACAAGTGGCCTCAACTTGGTTTGTTTCTAAAATTTACCAAAAACAAAACCCAATTAGATAAAATACCAGAAAATAAAAAAAAACAATTGGCTCGCAAACTAGCCGAAGCGCTTAGACCGTGTAATTTACGCATCAAGAGCTGGACTTTGTCAATCAGATCCCCATTGCTCTCCATGTACTTCACGACAACCACGGTAAAGCGGTTGCTCGCACATCCCACGAAAGGTACCTTCATGATTGCAGCGATAAACCCATTCGTGGGACAGCTGTCCGCGACGATGTACAGCATGTCAGCCAGCGTTTGGCCAAAGTAGCCCAGCACTGCTTGAAGAAAAGAAATGTGAGCAGTAGCAGAATGGTCCACGACGTCATCTTCTACAAGAGGAGCCATGACGAGCACGATCTTCTCCATCTTGCCGTCATGACCGAAGACCCCAAAACCTGCCACATAGTGTTCTGACCGAAACGAACATCCATCCCAAGCAATGCCAAACTTCTTAGGAAGAATGCCTGAAACGTAGTTCTCCAGCGCTTTCACTACCAAGCCGATGTACTTCTCAGCTGTCTCGGGTGAGATCGTGGGTACAGCAGCATATTTAGCCACCGTTTCGTTGTCGAGAAAGCTAAATGGGAGATTGCATAAGAAAATCCAGTCAATCCAGCTGTAGATGGCTCGACTCTTCTTTTCCACGAACTTAATCAGGGTACCACTGGCAAGCCCACAACTGGCAATGTCGACAGCATAGTTGGGGTGTTGTGCACGAATGTGGCTTATCAGGTCTTGTTTGCGAATCTTGGAGCAGCGACAGCGAAAGTATTCCGTCAGTTCATCCTTGTTGTCAAGAACGGGCTTGAGGAAGAGGTCACAGACTTGCTTGTTAGTGAAGGGAGTTGTCAAAGACAAGGTGAATCGGAAAATGAGGAGGACTGATGACCAAGGACTTGTCAACCAACCAAGCAGTGTTTGGTTCTCAGTTTTGCGTAGCTGGGATTGAGCAGTTTTGTACAGCATGGGCTACAAATAATTTATGACGATACCGGAAATACCTTACTTACCTTACTTAATTTATCATCAAAACTGAAAAATTCATTATTCCATACTAATATTGCCATATTATTTTCACTGCAATGTATTATTCGGAAGGCCTGATGGTTGGGGTGACAGAAATATCATAGGTCGCCAAAAGCTGCTGACGAAATAATAAATATCTGCTTCCATTCTACATGCAGTCCCAAGCAACGTTTCGTCCGTTCGACTTGCCGAACCGCAGGCCGAAAAAAATCGTGGGCAGCATCCAAACAATTTCTTAAAGTGTTTAAAAGTACTGTTGGTCTTCCCACGGATGTACAGCTCTGTCGGGCCTGTACTGTCGTGCTGCGCTTCAAAACTGGCGGGCGGACCAAATGAATGCAGAGCAAAACCACACCTTTTCCAGAAACTTCTTCAGTAGAGAAACCATGGGTAATTGTAGCCAGGATGCGATTGAAATTAGTATTATATTGTATTTTACACTCACAAAGGTAAGACAACATAGATCCCCATGGCCACTCTATGAAGCCACAACGATCTCTTCCATAAGCGTCAGGTTTCTGGCAATCCCCTCAGCCCCACTGACCAGACAATTGAGCAAGAGCAGCTCCTCCATCGTCACGCGCTTGAATCGGTGGCCTTCCATGAGCCACTCGACATAAGCAGATTTCATCTGAGCAGCAATATCACTGGTCGAAAAGTCCTCGACATTCAACACGTCGTGGTTACGTCGAATAGGCGAAGTGATCGACGACGCCCTCTTCGTGTACCCAGAGCCTTTCCTCGGAGTATTCTGTGCCGAGGACACCGTACTCAACACGCGACCTCCTTGCAACTTGGTATCGAACATACTAGATGTAATTTTCGTCATGTCTGCACTATTGGAGGACGTGACACTGCAGCTTGCTCGAGCCGCACGCGAGCCAACGTGACTGTCTTCATTTATACTTGTAAGTGTATGCTTCAAAGCTGCTTTGGGTTTACGCCGATGGTACACTTCCACCTCGAGTTTAAGACCATCTTCCAACGCTGCCATGAACTCCTCGAACGACACCTTTCCACTGCAATCCTTGTCCACAATTTCCATGAAATCCGCGACGTATTTGGTGATTTCTTCTTGTTTCACTGCACCCGATTGAGCGAAAATGGTCTCCAGCATCACGGCGACTTCATCGGCGTCGATCTCGCCACTACAGTCCTTGTCCGCGACACGGAAAGCTTCCTTCATCTGCATGAAAATGGCCGTTTGATCCGGATCCGAGTACAGGAACGACTCCCCGAAAAGCATCTGCAAAGTGTTGAAGGTATCGTCCACAACAGACAAGAACTGGGTGCTCGCTTCTTGCCACTTCGTATGCGTTGTTCGCCCTCCGTTTGTGTCAAACACACGTGCGCTTTCGATGCCCATGTCGCGGATATCAACCGAGTTGGACTGGGCCAAGTTCTGCTCGACACGGTAGTTGTACCAGCGTACAAGTTTAAACAACAAGTTGTTGTTGTTCAGTAACCGGGTGGTACTGTCGAATACTGCCTCGTACTTCTGCTTCGAGAACGCTGGACGCCACATTTGCGGCTCGGCTTCGGCTTCTTTGAGCAACGCACGCTGTTCCACTAATTGAGCTGGGATCTGCACTTGTAGAATGTCTCGAACCTCTTCCATCGTCTCGTTACTCATTTGTCCGGAGCTTGAGAGATGATGGCCGAATAAAATACCGAAAGCTTTCTGCTGCAACTTAAGAGTCTGCTGGATGTTCTTGCGAAGTAAACCGGTGGCGCTTTCAGGACACATGGCCATTTCTAATACAATGAACAACACCAGACCCACCGAAGTCTGTGCGAGACTGGAATATGAACTGATAGCGATCGTCGAAGAGCTGTCAGACCCGTTGGCGTAGCATACATCAGATTGACGAAGGAGAACTCCAGCGGCGATGAAAGCGGAGACTACACCAGCGTAGGAGCTGTAGCCTTCCACGAACTTGACGTACATGGACAAGGTGACCCAAATGAAGAGCAGCAGGTCGGATAGAAATACATTCAGGAACTCCGGATTGCAAATTTGGGAAATGAAAAATTGGAACACAGAAGGAACCACACTTCCAGCCACGACGCCACCCACACGGTTCACAGTGACACTGAACGAGCCTCCGATGTGGTTTCCCATCACGTACGCAACAGCACTCGGAGTGGTGGAGCTGAAGCCGTAAATGTACACAGCCAGGAAGATACCCATGATGATAGCGACGGATACTCGGGCAGCTTCGAGGATTCGAGCTCGGGTGTACCGGTGCACCACAAAGAAATCTTTGATGGCCTGTGTGACGCCTGAACGTGCTCGTCGACCACCGTGGAAATCCTTTTTGTTGTGTGTGTCTTGGTACTCGATCAAAGTGCTGCAGAACGAGTTGAGCGAGAACAGGAACAAGTTTAACGGGACGTTTCCTTCGACGTCTTTCGGCTTGACCTTGTGCGATTGTAGTAAGCGAATTTGCGCTTCTCGGTAGTGACGCAGCGTGTTTTCCATCTGCCTTTTCAACGTTTTGATTGCTTGAAGATTGAGCTCTGTTTCTCAAAACAAAATAACGTTAGAATCTGTAATTTTCAATTTTTAGGGAACAAAACTTACGTTGAGAGGAAGCGTGAATTTCACCCGAAATTTCATGAAGTAGGTCGCCGGAACGCATCTGGATGACGTAAATTTCTCGCTGGAGGACTTTCATGTACATGAAGTGCAGATGATCATATTGTTCGAGCTGCATGGCGTTGTTCAGTGATCGGAGATCCGAAATTAGCGAGCCGATAAGACGCACGTATCCCTTGGTCATCGAGCGATTAAACTTGAAAAAGAGGTGGAACCCGAAGAGCTGCTCCCACCAGACGTCCCCCAGCAATGCGTTCATACGACGATGACGTGCAGCTGCTGCGTCAAATTTGCGTTGAAGTTTAAGTTTCAGAAAATTCATGTGATCCACATTTTTGTTCTTGAAACAATACGAGTCCACAATGACGTTCAGCAGATCCAGAACATCTCCCGATGCGTTCTTGGTTTCCTCACGGAGCTTGGCTATCGCACTGATAAATTACACGCGAAAGATTAGCCTTCGGTTTCGGAAAATGGTAATTTATCGATACTTACAAAATCGGATAGGGAATAAACATAATGAGCAGCGAAATGAGCGTTCCGACGAAGCCCACGAGGAAATACATCGCCAGGTTGTTCAGAATGTTGCTGGTCTCGAAGTAATTATCGCCCGTTTCCTTCAGCTTGCTGGAGTCCAGCGGGTCCGTGGGGTTAATGATTGTTAATGCTGTAAATTACGAATTTAGCACGTTAGAAACGTCATTAGAAATGATAAGTAAAATAAAATAGAGAGCTTACTGAAGTAGAGGTTGTTGGCCAATGCGAACTTCTTGGTGTTGCTCTCTAATGGCAGCAGTAGAACAGCGACGGTGAAGATCACCATCCACGGTAGCACAGCGTAGAAGTTGTGTGAGTTGACATAGTACTGGGATCCTCCGAAGGACACAGTTTTCGAGATGTTGACGTAGCCGTCAAACGAGCCGTCGAAGGTGTGAACGTCCACGAACGAGAAGAGCAAAAGGTTGTACACCAGCGCCATACCCACACCGTAAAACGCCTGGCAAACCTGAGTCAGCGTTGCTCCAACGTTCTTTCCGGCAGAGAAGATGACAGCCACAGCACAGTAACTGAGACCACCCAGGTAGTACCATTCCGGGAAGAAGAACCACTTCTTGTCGTGTTCAATCGACGGGTTGTAGTCCGGATCACGTGTTTGGATGAACGACGCAATGATCACACCACATGCAACACGCAGTGATAACTCGGCATTGAATCGAAATTCCGCTGTATGCACAAATTTTGGTCAAGGGCTGCGTAGATTCGAAGTGACTACAGAATACTTACAAGAGAGCATATCCGACTTGATCGATTTCTTTTGGCCCTTGTCCATGTCGATTCGCAGGTTAGCACCTTTGTCGTTAAAATCCTCACTGCCGATGGTGCCGGTGCGGAGCCGGACGTTCGGAGGACTGTGCATCTCGGTATATCCGCCATCGTTCAATGGGACCATAGTGATACTAGCGACGGAGGACACCATGTTCATGAGACCCCATTGGAGATGGCAGCACGAAGACATAAAGCCACTTACTCGTTCTCCACCGCGGAGATGTTGAGCTGACGTTTGTTGAGTTCCGCCATGGTTTCTGGACACTGGAGGCTGCTGTCCCGCGACCAAGGGATGTGCTGTCTTGCCACTACCACGCAAAATCCGAAAGTGGCAAGATCTCCAAGAGCTGGACGAAAGAGTACGAGCTTGAGGGCAAATCTGCCAACGTCTTCGAACGCCTCTCTCTGCTCAAGCCGGCACTTGGAATCCGCAACAGGAAATGCGACGGAAGAGGACGCCAGCCTTGCTGACTCTTGTGATCCCCTCGCTGCCATTGATCCACGCTCTTTACACATGGCGTGAGTCGCACACATGCCCTACACTCGTCCAGATGGACAAGGCGCCACCACAGTCAGTCAGCTGGCTTTTTGTCGAGTCTTCTCGAATTTTGAGACGCTTGACAATAGAAAAAAGTTGTATTAATAAACTTTGGAGTTTTTAAGAAAAAGATGGCGTTGAAGCTTATGTCATCGTCTTCATTTTGCATTGACTGACATGACATTGTGAGAAGGACCGATAAGCTACTGTAATTAGGTATTGACAAAACACGGTCATAAGCTTTTGCTTGCATTGCATGATCACCTCTTCGTGCAATTGCGACATAAATTTTAAGTCGAAACCAGTTCATCTAGAGCTCATTCAGTTTGCCGCTCCAAGTCAATTGTTGACTTGAGCAGTGTTCTTCTGTCGATCTTACAGCGCCATTTGAAACCGTTACAGGTGCTGGGCGCTAACATCTGCCTTCATTATCCGAATCTTCACCACTACCACCGTGTCGCTGTCTGCGACTCGCAGAGACCCCCCCCCCCCGTGCAACATGGTCCTACTCCAACAGTCGAGATATTTGCCATGTCTTAGCTTCAGTCCAGCAATCCAGGAAACTCGCTGGCGCAAGCTACACGTACTTGAGATCCGTTTACCAGTGAGCAATCACCATGTGGTTGGGCAACTGAGGGAGTTGCTGGGCATGCTGTGGAAGGTTTGTGCTGCGTGATTCATGAAACAGACGTGGCCATCTGAAATGCCGGGATGGGTAAACTGAAGTGAAGGCTCTTAGAAATGGCATCTGAAATGGCATCTGGAACGGTATTTGCCTTGCATGTAAAACAGTGGTTGCAGTAATTAGCCTGAGACAGACTACTTTATGTAAGCAGAAATTTAACGCGTTACCGGTAATTCTCTGAATCGTGTTACCTGGGTCTCTCATGACCATGTTTCCAGCGGGTGTCATTCTCATTTAAAGTAGGCCATAATAGTGTACGTTTAATTGTAGTCCTTGCAAATGCCTCGGCGAGGACAAAGGAAATTATTCAATGTAGGCTCTTGCCGAATCAAATGATGTTACTGCAGTGCAGCAGGTTTACGTCTTCACCTCCATTCGCCACTTTGTATGCAATTAAAACTATACTTGATTATACTATCGAATTTGACGACTTTTGTATTAAATATAAGGACAAAGCAGTCTTGAGGAGGTCATTTTAGACACCTTACGGCACAGCAGCTCATTCAATAACGCGTAGGTTAACGAAGAGCTGCTAGTATAGTTGTAAATAGTTAAAACAGGTTTACATTTCTAAATACATTCACAGGGGAATCTACCAAAACTGAGACCAAGCAAGGTCATCAACTCTGAGCGAAAGCTGAAGTCTGTTCGAACAACATTCAAGTGGATTAAATTACTTCGGCTAGTCGTAATTTACAGTGATCAACATTCACCTTGGTGACACCACTGGTACAGGCCATTCTACTTGATTAAAAAAAGGTGCTGATTTTCAAATGACAGGCTAAGCACGTTTAGAGGAGAAAACCCACTATAAACGACAATCCACCCGTAGATCTCATAAAATAGGCGTATCAGTGCTGCAATAAATATAGTTTTGTGTTTAACATTAGTTTGGATCTGAGCATAAAAAGTTAGAGTCGTTTTGGATCGATTAATTACTAATTAACCCAAATAGCGACGCTGGGTCTAACTACTTGACTTTGGATTGTTGCTTAGCAACCAGCCGTGACTTCTGCCTAGTTGGTCTTACAGAAATTGTGGCTTCACCTGGCGTGGTGGCTCTGATTTCTGCTAGCAGATTCTTCATGATCCCATCGCGAGACCGAAACGAAGAATCTTGTATTCGCTGTCCGGCACCAGGAAGTTCAAACAAATCCAAGAGCGCAATGAGGGCGCCAACGCCGACGTCTCTCCAGTCCGCCGGCGAGTATTTGAGATACAGCCGAGTGCTCGTTGGAGCTGTTCGACGCGGTATCCGCAGATTATCCGGTTGAATGCTCGTCGTTGACGCTTTCGAGCGCTTAGAAGATGACGATGGCATCACGGTGGATGTCCGTAAATTACGCCGACCTTCGTTGTAGTTACATTCAATGGTATACACGTACGTGAGTCCAGTAGCTCGATACAGAGCCACACGACTTGATCCTTGACGCGACGTGGTGGCATTGTTATTATCGCGTAGATCATTTTTTGTCATGCTCTCCTTGTCGAATAAACACGCCATGTAGTCGAAAAACGGAGTGTGGAGTCCTACAAGCCGAGCGTACAGTTGCGTTTGGACTTGACGCGCAATTGCCGTCTCCATTGCATCACTCACATCTCGCATGTCCGGGAGATGATTGTTACCGAAGATGAAGCAGCCACGTCGATTCGCATGAGCGTGTAGGTCCAGATACACCACGTTCTCCTGTGCTGTGATAGACTGGGCGCCCCCATAGTCGTTGACAAGGTCAAGTAGCAGGTTTTTCAATGCAAACACCGTTGGAGCCAAGTCCGGTTGTGGGTCTTCATAGACGCGATTCAGGTTAACACCGCGTGTGTCTGTACGGTAGAAACCTTGACACACTGCGTCGGGGTTCAACATGGGGATGAGCTTGAAGACAAAGTGTCGACGTAATGCAGTAGCACTCTCGTCTGTTGGATGCAGAAGGAGCTGGAGCATCCCGTTTAGCATGAAGTTCGCGGGGGTCTCTGCTGGATGAACACGAGCGGAGATGACGACCATTTTCTTCTGCTTGGAGTCGAAACGATACGCACTTTTGGATGGATTACGCTCGCTGCTTTGATGGCTTGACGTGATGCCGTCATAGGATGAAATGGTAACCAGATCAACACGTAAACCTTCGAGAGAGCGAGTCAACAGCTCGCGATGATAGTACACGTTCGAAGATATCTCCTCCTTTGTAGGAGGCGTAGGTGATGTCGATGACTGTACTGAATGTTGCTTTGGGTCCGCAAATTGCCGATCCAAGCTTGCAAGTTCCTCCTGCACCCTCGTGTACGTGTACGGGTAGCAGAATGCGAATCGCACTCGCTCTCGAGCAAATTTGAATTTGTAGCTGAGCGACAGTCGAATTTTCACTTCCTTCTTTGCGTCCGTCACGTTCGATGTTCCTTTTACTATTGTTTCTTGTGGTACTAATCCCTGTCCACTTTCTACCTCATTCGTCGGTTGTCTTGGAAGTTCCGTGGATTTTTCGAAACTCAGCGGTGAAGGCAACCGGTCCCATCGTTCCTCGTCCTGGAAGATACAGGGGGGTGTTGTAGTTGCGGCAGGCTCGTCCCCGGCTTCAACCGAGCTGTGCATGATCGTGTAGCCATTTTTGAATAGTCCTCGCTGTGGATTCAGATTCACCAATGTCACGTGCAGATCTTGCGGTTGTTTGGCGGCCTTAAGAGTCCGTTCTACCTCAAAGTAGAACCAGGTAGTGTAGCCCGTGGAAATGCCAAAAGCTGCGGCGTCTTCTGACACTTTGACGTCGAACGACCCTGACGGATTCAGCTGTACATGAGCCATGTTCCCGCCGTCGAAGCGAGACGAGAAGCGCAAGCCACGATCAGCAAATTGCCACTCGCTCTTGCCTGGTCCTGTCGTTATCACGCGATGTTCAACGGAGGCTTCGCCACTCACGGGAGGACAGCGGACGCCCGCCATATCAATGCAAGCTATCCCTCAAGCGACACCTTTTTAGGGAATTTAAGGCTGACAGAATCAGGGATCTGATTCTTTTTGGCTACGATCTCTTTTAACTTATTAGCCAATCGGGCATTGGAGCTATTTTTAGTGAAAGAGTTATTTAATAAAGTATTCCACGCTAATTCTGCTGCCATACCAGGATCAGAATTCACAAATCGATTTTATGAGGGGATGTGGTCGAGCAATTTCCAGACCGTAGCACCATCGCTGGGCTTACTAAAAGCGAGAAAAAAAAACTCACGTTGTCATTTAGAAGCTGCGAGCATCTATTAATAATTGTTAGTGGTAAGAAAAGACTGAATAAATGTCACGCGTAAGCATTAACCCACTACACTCGTTTCCGCAACTGCAATTTTAAGCTGGCTACGCAGCCTTTGCTTGTCCTGATCAGCACGTGCCGGCCCAAAACCTGATAAGATCTTCTTAACCCTGTTTTGGAGTAGCTGTGGCTTGTGGCGGGCGAAATGGCGGTGGAGTTTGTCGAAATAATAAAGAACAACAATCCCACAGTCAAATGTATTAATTTGCTACAGCTTGACCATGTAGGAATAAGACGTCGCATCAGTGAAAACACTCTGTTGTGCTACCTTTTTCCGTGTAGAGCGTGCATTTGATCGAAAAAATACGAGGGCTTGTGTCCAACTTTTAAAGTCGCATGAGAATCGATGTATTAAAGAGCTGCATCGACCTGCATGGAACACTTGCAAATAAAGAAACTAATGTGTGCAGATAATACGACCGGTAAAGATAGTAAGGATATGCGTCCCACTTAAAATTCCTCACCGTTTTAGGTGCGCCAGTCACATCTCTCTGTTGTGTTTCTGCAATATTGATTTCGTGAAGAAGTGAGCTTTCAAACGTAAAAGCTGACTCATCCATCGGTGCCATGAAGTGAAAAATGAAGAAATCGAGAGCTCCGACTGTGATTTCTCCAAAGGGTTCCAGATTTTTCAGATCTGTGGCCATCACATATCTAGTACTTTTTTAATGTGGGTTTTCGTTCTCGCTGTGATGGACCATGTATAAAAAGAGGATGGAGCTTACTACGTAGTCACCCGACTTTGCCGATGAGCGGAGAACTATCGAACAGCTAGTTAACTCTGCCGAATCAGATGCAATAGAACCACTCCTGTGAGATGCCAGCCCCTGTGTGAAGAGGCCAGCACCAGCAGTACATACAATTGGACTGTCAGTGCCCGGCATTGACACTGACAGCCGATCCTGCATCCTATCATACGTCTGTTGCTGCAGCCTGCGGCTGCGTACTTACTGACGTGCGGGCGTGCGGATATACCAAGTTTACTATGATCAATGGACAAGAGCGACCGTGCCGCCGTGCTGCTCACGACGACACTGACTTAGGTAAAGTATGGTTTATATTAGTTTATGTATCGAATAGAACTTGCGGAGAGGTGTAACGGGGTAAGAGATACCGTTACTAGCTTACACTATAGTGCGGAGGAAGCTCGCAATAATAAAACCAAGTCTTAGGTTTGTGTCAAATTCAACTCTGATTTATTTAGGACCAGGGCGGCTACCCCTGGCCTCGTGTGAACCACTCAAACACATGTCTATATCTGATTGGTCAATAAGTGAGTCTGGCTCCTCACTATCAACCAATCAGATGATGACACTTTGGCACACGCTACCCGTGTGCCACTTTACCTACTTATGTAATAACTAAAGAAATATCTACCTACTTATGTAATTGGAGTTGGGCCCATTACATCACCCTCCTCTCTAAGTTGCGCTTACGCAACATAAGCGCACGGAACACATTTGAAGAAAACTCGAAAACCGACAAGGCGGAGACATCGGAGACAGCGCGAAGGGCGGCAGCGCCAGCGCGTCGCTGGCGGTGGTAACAAGGGCAAGCCCAGGGTCGACAGGTGCGCCACAAGCTCTGGATGTACTGCGAGGACCGTCACTGTGCGTCTCGGCTCCCAAGACACACATCGACGAAGTGCCCAGCGTACATGCGACTTAGAAGACTCCGAGCTGGAGGCACTTGGATCACAGACATGAGGAACCTCACAAAGCCGACTTCGTGGCGCAATGGTCAATGCATGGGGCTTCCAGTCAGGACGCCAGGGTTCGATTCCCACGAGGCGCATTCACTCACCCACACGCGAGTGTTGTTTTTGCTGCCAGAACGGAATAGCTTCGAACATCTCGAAGACATGAGACTTGTCGACGGAAGTCAACCACTTGAGCAACCCAAGTGAGCATCACATTGTCCCCGCTGGTGTCACCAGAATCAGATACTTGTTGGCCACCGTGTCGCCGCTGGTAATTGAAGTCGTTTCGGCGCCGTCGTAGCGTGTCGGGTTGCCAACCCACTGGTCACCGGTTCGATGTCGCCGGTGGTTTCTTGTTTTCATTCTTGCACTGACAAGTTGTGTCAGTGTTCGCCGCGGCTCACGCCGACGTTGCACGCGTCGGAGCGCGGCGTCGTTGTCACCTCCTCGTGCGGGTCGTACTCGTGGCCGTTCTCGATTTTATTCACGGTCTCCGCGGGGTGACCCGCGGAATTCTTCCTCTCAAGCAGCATGGTCTCATACTCGTGGATCACGTCCGGAACGTCGCGGAGAAGGTTGGCGCGGGGCTCCCACGTATCATGTTCTGGGGGATAACCGAGCCAACGTACCAAGTAGCGGCGCGCGGTCGGAACCGCGCAAGGAACACGACTACGGACGTTTCGTTGAGCGGTCGAGCTGTGGGGATCTTCGTGGTCAACGATACGCTCCACAATCCAGCGCGCACACCCACCGAGTCAATTATCGGTGGTGGGCCTTCACGATGATACGGCGTACGCCCTGTACGTTCAGGGCGAGGTGGAGGCAGCTTCGAACCGCGCGTTGGACGCTCAGGTTGGGGCTGAGCGGGCGGACGATCGTGCCTGGCGGGCTGAGCAGATCGCGTCGGAGCTTCGTCAGTCGAATCGAGAGCTGTTATCTCGCCTACGGGGATTGGAGACGCATGTTCTTGGCTCTGCCCAGCAGGAAGATCGTCCGCGAGAGCGGGCGCCAGGGGCTGACGGCTTTTTGGCGCGTCAGGCTCGTCAGGCTGGTCGCCCGACGCACGCTCCGTCTGCTGGCTCGAATCAGGAATCGTTGCAGGGAAGTACCGCTTGAGTCACCCGACGTAAAACGTCGGGTGGAGTCTAAGTGATGACGGGATGGCCAAGGTGTAGGCGTCGCCCACAGCCTTGGTTACACGAAAAGGACCGATGAAGCGTGGGGCAAGTTTGTTGCCGCCGAGGTTGGTCACGGCGGAAGCGCGGATTCCCTCGGTCGATAGGAGAACGCGATCTCCTATCTTGAATACATTCACGTTCTTTCGACCGTGCTTATCAGCTTGTTCCTTTTGCTTGTCCACTGCGTTCTGCAGTGCGTCGCGGACGAACCTTGCGATGGATTGCCTTTGCATGACAAATTCCGCAACTGCCGAGCGATCGGCAGGAAGCACCGAGCATTTCGGTGTATAGTTTGCCGTGGTAACTTCTTGCTCACGAATCTTGCTGCCTGGATCGATCAAGTTCTGCGACGTCCATCTCGTTATCGGAGATGCAGTATGCCGAGGAGGCTCGATGGACTGCCTGGACGGAGAACGAGTCAGGGCGTTCGCACTGGCTACACCCGAAGATAACCCTGAAGTCGAGTGCGCCGGCAGGCTTGTTGACACCGGTGAGGCTACCGGTGCGTGCTGAGACACCGGTTCACGTACCGGTGATGACCACGACACGGACACGTTGTCCCTAGAGCTGAGCGCAGCTTCAGCATCCATGTCGACCGAAGGAGGTTCTCCCCCACCAAGGGTGGAGCCGCCAGCATCCGTGGGGTGACCCACGGCGAGAAGTGCCGGAACACGTGGGTGGCGAGCGTTGTTCACGAAGGACGGCGTCATACCCGTCGAGGAGTGCTCGGCGTTGTTGAGTGCGAACTCGGCTAGCGGTAGGAACGAGCTCCAGCTCGTGTACGAAGTTGCATAGCTGCGGAGAACGTCTTCAAGGACGCGGTTGACGCGTTCTGTTTGTCCATCCGTCTCCGGATGTGCCGCAGTTGACATCAGCAAGTAGGTTCCCAAGAGCTCGAAGAGGCGTGACCAGAACGCGGATGTAAACCGCGGGTCGCGGTCGGACACGATAGACTTCGGCAGGCCGTGGTGACGAAAAATCACGTCGACGAAGTGGGCCGCGGACTCTTCCGCGGTTATTGAGGCCGCCACCGGAACGAGATGGACCATCTTGCTGAAACGATCGACGAGCACAAGTACACCTGTGCGCCCGGCTGTATCGGGCGGAAGACCGAAGATGAAGTCCATCGAAATGGAGCGCCAGGCTTCCGTGTCGACCGGAAGAGGGCGCAATGGGGCCTGAGACGTCGAAGACGGTTTGACTCGCTGGCAAGTTTCACATGTGCGGACCCACTTGCGTACCCACTTGTACATGTGCGGCCAATAGAAGTCTCTCGACAGAGCCGCGTACGTCTTCTCGCGACCGAGATGTCCTCCAGTCGGGGCGTCATGATACTCGTGGATTATGCGCGCACGTAGATCAGCGTCGTTTGGGACGACGACTCGAGGTCCATCGAACCTGTCGATGCTGTACTTGAGCAGATTACCGTCCAGTCGATATCGATCGATCTGATTCCGCGTGGTCTTTGACAGGGCACTTAGCGTGTCACTACTAGGAGCACGCAGGTGCTTCATGATGGCGCCGTATATAGGGTCATCATCGTACGCTGTAGCAATCTCGTCGCCCAGCGGGAGCGTGGGCGTGGTCAACGTCAGGTTGAAGCCTGACGACACGCAGACCGCACATTCGCCGTCGTCCTCATCAGCGAGCTGATGTCCTAGCGCTTCACGGGGATCGTAGTCCGGACGCCGAGACAGCGCGTCGGCGAGAATGTTATTCTTGCCCGGCTTGTAGTGAACAACGAAGTTGTACTCGGAGAAGAATGACAGCCAATGGGCCATCCGTTGCGACAAGTGAGGGCTCTTCATCGCTGTCCGCAGCGATGCGTGATCAGTGTAAACCGCAAATGACTGTTCACCGAGCAGGTACACTCTGAATTTGATCAGAGCGTACCGCATTGCCAGGATCTCCTTGTCGTGGACT
Source organism: Phytophthora infestans T30-4 (assembly GCF_000142945.1). Taxonomy (NCBI): domain Eukaryota; phylum Oomycota; class Peronosporomycetes; order Peronosporales; family Peronosporaceae; genus Phytophthora; species Phytophthora infestans. Next base: position 208,742 of record NW_003303751.1, read on the forward strand.
GGGTAATTCTTCTCGGCTGGCTTCAGCTGGCGCGACTGATAGCTGATAACGCGTTCGTGTTCGTCATCATCGAACTGCATCAGCGCACAACCGATGGCAAAATCGCTCGCGTCGCAGACGACGTGGAATGGCTTTGAGTCATCAGCAAGCTTCAGTATCGGCGCAGACGCCAAGCTCTTCTTCACCGAGTCGAATGCATCTTGGTGGTCCGATTTCCACTCCCAGATCACGTCCTTCTTCAGCAGCGAGGACAGCGGCTGGATCAGCCCAGCGTAATTCTTCGTGTACTTGTGCAAGTAATTGGCCATGCCAAGCCACTGACGCAACTCAGTGGGGCTTGTCGGCGTTGGCCAAGCACAGATAGACGATACCTTCTCGGGATCCGCGCGCACACCGTTCTTGCTCACGTAGCATCCCAACACCGGAATCTCCGATGCGCAGAAGACACATTTCTTCAGGTTTGCGTAGAGCTTGTTCTCTCGCATCACTTGGAAGACTTGTCTCAGGTGTTTCAGATGTACGTCCACGGCACTGAGGTTGCCCTCAGCGCGGCTGTGCACGAAGATGTCGTCGAAGTAACTCGGCGCGAAGTCTCGAAGCGGGCGAAGCACATGGGAGACCATGCGATTGAAGGTGGCAGGCGCGTTCTTGAGGCCTTGTGGCATCACGAGCCACTCCCAGAGCATCCCGCTCGGTGTACTTACGGCGGTGAGAGGCACATCAGATGTTCTCATCAGGATCTGATAGAATCCATCGGTCAGGTCGATGGCGCTGTAGATGACGCTGCCAGCCATGGAGTCCAGTACCATGTCCTTCCGAGGGATCGGAGTCTGCGCGGGGATGGTGTCATCATTCAACTTGTTGAATGCCTGAACGATACGCCATCCCCCTGTAGCTTTCTTCACACAGAACGTTGGACTGGAATGGGGAGAGGTACTCTCACGCACGTGACCCGCCTTTCGGCGGCCCTCGAAGAAGTCATCGATTGCTTTCACTTGATCACGCGGAAGTGGCCATTGTCTGGTAAAGCAGTACTTCGTACCTGGCGCGAGGTCGATCTCATGCTGAACCCCACGATCCGCCGGTAGCTCGGCGGGGATCTCATCCGGGAAGACGTCGGCGTACTCGCAGGCGGTGTCGTATACGAAATTCGCTGACTCCCGCAAGGCCTCCCAAGACTGCGTTTGGAATCGTTCCTCTCGAGCAGACTTAGGTTCAGCACCTAGCAGACGTGAACGTTCACTGTCCGTTGCGACCGCATTTGCTGCCTCATCCACCGAGACTGCCTCGGTGACCAAGCATACTTGCTCGACGTCTCCAGCCTTGAGGTCCCAGAGAAAGTTCGTCCAGGACAAGCCTGGAAGGCGTGTGATCGCCGCCGCTTCGCGCGGCGGGCTCGCGATTGCGATGCTGCGCGACCGATTCGGGCCTCCTTTCACGTACTCCAGCGCGCTGACCGATTCCATCAGCGGGCTATCGCTGGTCGTGTAGTCTCGACGAGGTTTCAGGCGTCGTCGCTTCGACTTCTTCTTCGACTTCCTCGAGCTTACGCTCGAGTCTGACGCACTGCTACTCGACGATGCATCACCCTCCTCTAGGCGCGGGAGACCGTACTCGACCGGGCCGGGAACACGCGGGAGCCCCTGCTCAACCGCGGCATCGTTTGACGGGAGCCCAATCTGCTGGACCGCCGAATCGTTCGGCGGGAACCTCTGCTCTACCGCCGTCTCGTTGTGTGGGAGCCCCTGCTCGACCACTGTCTCGTGTTGTGGGAGCCCCTGCTCGACCATCATCTCGTGTTGTGGGAGCTTCTGCTCGACCACCGTCTTGTACTGTGGGAGCCGCTGCTCAACCACCTCATCATCTACCTCGCGAAACCGCGAGGGCTCTTCGTCCAACAACGTAGCACAAGCCATGCAGAAAGGGCCATCGCTCGCTCTGCGCACTGCTTGTGTCGTTGCTGTTTTGTCGACGACTGTGACGTGGGGCCAGTCTCTTGGCGCCACCAAGAGGTGTGTGAAGACCTCGCTCACGTCGAATCCACTTCGACGCTTGACTGATTGGGCCAGCCAGTCAATCTCCGGCTGATATCGCGCAAGCCAAGGGATGCCCAGGATGCAGTCAAACGCGTAGCTCATCTCGATCACCAAGAAGTCGTCCTTGCTACGGAAGCCGTCGAACGTGTACGACAAAAACACGTCACGCCGCGCAACGCGGCGAGCCTTACCATCTGCGAGTTTGACTTGGATCTCGCCCGGACCATTCCGGACGCGGACGTTCTTGGGTAGTACCGACAAACACGACGCGCGAAAGAAGTTGTTGGTCGCTCCTGAGTCAAGGAGCGCGCGCAGTGGTTGCCGGGCACCGGTGACGTGGAGACTGACAATGATCAGTCTCGAGTCGCCCGGCGTAGTGGTGGCATTGGTGTGGGCTTGGAGCACGGGAGGGCTCGAAGGTTGGGCTGCCACCGGAGGGCCCGGTCCTTCGCTAAAGCCAGTAGGGCGCCCCGCACCTACTGGTCCTGGTCGTTTTTTGAATGAGCGACCGAGGAGTGTTCCGCGTCGACGTGAGAGACGACGGGAGCTGACGCGCGGCACTCCGCCGCGCGATGACCCTTCTTCCCACAGCGGAAGCAAATGAGGGAGCGATTGATTCGCCCAGCGCTGCCGCGGTAGGACCCGCGACGTCGATTGCTCGACGCGTTGATGGCGTCAATCTCCATGGGCTCGGGGGTAGACTCCCGGGCTTCCGCAGGTATGGCTGCGGCGTACGATGCAGCGACCATGTAATCCTCGCGAATCGCGAGTGCAAACGCCTCCTCGAGAGAGGAGGGCTCAGCTCTGGTGAGGCAGTAGCGGGTCATACCCTCGCGCATGCCGAACACAAATACGTGGACTTGCGAGGCCATGTCGATTGGCTTGGTCACGATGCATGACGCCAGATGTCGCGTCTTCTGGACGTAATCACGCATGGACATCTGCCCTTGCCGCAGAGCGAAAAACTCTGCGCAAACGCGAGACTCATCTTGCGGGGGCTCGAACGCGAGGCGCAAGTCGCTCTGGAGAGTTTCCAGAGTCGGGAAAGCCTCGGGGTCGACAACCAGCTTCCCAAGGGCCCATTCTTTGGCCTTCCCGGCTAACCGGGAGAGGAGGAAGTTCATCTTGGCCGATGACGCCTCGATGTGTCGCGAGGCGATTGCGATGTCGATCTCGCGGAACCACCGGTTTAGCGGAAGCCGGTTTTCACCGGCGCCAGAATACGTAGACGTCTTTATCTTGACGACGTCATTCTGGGATGGACGCGAGGGAGTTGACACCCGCCGATTCGCATCGGCGAGCTCGCGTTCCATGAACTCTTGTGCTGCAAGACGTTGCTGGTCGGGCGTCGCTGAGCTCAGCAGCGATGCGACGACAGCGTCTCCGGACACCGCCACGAGGCGGTGAAGCGCTTCCCACTCCACGCGAGTGAGATGGGGGAATACAGCATGCTCCAGGGTCGCCCCGGAGATCTCGACTTGGCTCATCGTAGACTTGGTCGTTGGAAGGACTACTAAGTGCTACCAGGTGTAACGGGGTAAGAGATACCGTTACTAGCTTACACTATAGTGCGGAGGAAGCTCGCAATAATAAAACCAAGTCTTAGGTTTGTGTCAAATTCAACTCTGATTTATTTAGGACCAGGGCGGCTACCCCTGGCCTCGTGTGAACCACTCAAACACATGTCTATATCTGATTGGTCAATAAGTGAGTCTGGCTCCTCACTATCAACTAATCAGATGATGACACTTTGGCACACGCTACCCGTGTGCCACTTTACCTACTTATGTAATAACTAAAGAAATATCTACCTACTTATGTAATTGGAGTTGGGCCCATTACAAGAGGCGTACTGGCTTGCGTAAGGCTTGCTCTCTCTCTCACACACACAACTCAATTTGCGGTTCAGCGAACCCCAGAGAGAAGAGCAAGCCCACACCAGTACTGCAGCCCTGTCGTGTCCTTTTGCTCGGCACTCACTGTGTTTACGTACCTCTTTTGATTGCTTTACTACTTAAGTGTAAGTCTGTTCTAATGGCACCTACGCTAAGAAGTGATCTACGCTTAGAGATCAGTCCAGTGACGCGCTCTGCGTCACCTCAGGTTATGAGCTCAACAAGGGTCCACGGCTCGACAACGGATGCACCTGGTGCGGAAGACCAACGCTGGCGGAGTTTTGACGAATGGGAGTCGAGGAGCGCGCCGATTGGCTGATAATGAGGCTGACGTGACGATGATGTTCTGTCACACGAAGAAGCCGAACACCTTATCCGGTCATTATCCGGAATTCAAGGTGGCCGATCATTGGTAGAAAATCTACTTGAAAGATTGCGAGCTCGCATCTTTCCAGTCAGAAATTAGCCACCACCGCCACAAAGCAATCCAAGTGACGGCAGTGACTCCCGCACAGGGCACAGCGAAGCTCAGAGCAGCCTACCTAGCATGCTGGACAACCAGAACCCCGGCGGGCGCTACGACGACGCAGAGCTCGCAGAGCACACGAAGTCGCTGCGCAACACGGCCGACATTCGGCTGCCCCCGTTATCGAAGAAGGAAGAATACACGGTGTGGGTTAGTGATGTGCCGTTGCACTACGAGAGCCGCCTGCTGGGCGAGATTACCTAAAGTGCTGAGAGATTTGACTCCGTGGAGGGCTACAAGAGGCCCAAGTACGCTGAGTGGTACAAGGCAAGGAAGGTGAGGGCTTTCTCAGCCTTAGCATTGTCGCTCTCGGGGGATTTACGGACAACATTCAAGATCAACTCCATCCTTGATCAGACGGATGCCCCGTCACTACTTTGGCAACGAATTACTGAGCATTTTGAGGCGGGTGACGCCGTTACCCCCCCCCCCCCCCCGCGCTTATAGGTTGGATTTGACGACATGTGACCAAAAGGGGCGCCAGGTCCTGTTTTTCCACATGTTGTATATACAACATGTTAAAGACAGTGAAATGCACAGGGTTAGGCTGAAAATGCACAGAACACGCACACAAAACTCCTCCGATTTGTCACAAAGGTTGCTGACTCTCGCCTCGTGTAATCCACCGATTTCACACATTCGAGAAAAAGCAACGGGGACCAGAGACGATTGGCCGGCGCAAAACGCGTCGCGAGTCAGAAGCGTTCCTCGCCCGCCTGGAAGGCAAAAGCTCGGAGTATCGGGTGCGCTTGACTGCCCAACACACAGCATACCTGAACGGAGAGAGGGAGACGGATGCTGACTTCGGGAACGAGGCCGCGGGGGCAACGCAGACGACTACGGTGGCCGCGACGAAGGTAAGGCGGACGACGACGGCTATGACTCGTGGGCAATCTATTCCGGCGCTTCCGAGCCGACCACCTGTTGGAAAGACGGCGTCGTACATTGCAGCGGCAAAGAAGCTGCGGGCAGCTCGTCTCGCAGCTAAGGCCAAAGCGGAGAAAAAAACTGGAAAAGGGAAGAAGAAGATGACCAAGGCCCAGCGCGAAGCTTTGGCGAAGGAAAGGAACGCGTTCAAAGAAATGAAAGCTGTAGCCCGTGTGGAGTCTATATTTGCGCGACGTGATGCCGAGAAAGGAAGGGAACGTGCGCACGTGGTCGACGAAGAACGCAGCGGGGCTGAAGCGCGCCAAGCAGCGCTGAAAGCACTAGCAGCAGCAAGGAGGAAAGAATCGTCAAAGCCTCCCGCAGCGAAGAAGCAGAAGAAAACCGCCAGTCCGCACCTTGCTGAACCAGTTGAGGATTCAGATGCAGACGACGAGAGTATGCTGTCTGCATCAAAGTACGTGAATCTCGACATGCTAAACATACTACATTAACTAATTGTTTTAATGTTGTATCTAATGTTATGTTGTTTCAGATCACCACCAATACCACTCGAAGCCACAGCCCTGCCTCCAACCAGACATCAAACGGCCAGGTAGCTTCTGCGATGATATATATACTGCATGTGTGAGCGCATAGAAGATGTATATTGACGCGTGATGTGAACTACTTTGGGACAGGGTTTTGAGTATGGACACGACTAAGCCACTCACGTCTTCCGCTCCAGCTATGAATGCATCCGTTGAAGATTATGATAATGGAGCTCTCAACTCGGACTTGGATGGCGAAGGCGAAGATTCGGATGACTGGTATATTGAGGAGCAGGACTTGTCTGCAAAGCACACGGACGACGACCTTCTCAGCGAAGATGCAGATGAAATTCTTTCAAGTGATAGTGATGGTAGTTTGGACGGTGCAGCGCTCCTCAATCGTGACAAGAGGAAAGCCCAAAGAGAGCTGGAGAAGCGACGTCTGCAGGCAAGCTATCGGCAAGCTGCGACGTGAGTGGAACACAACCACAAACAATTGGGACACGCTGACAAAAGACGAGATGCAAGCGCTCGCGCAGGATGATGCTGCTCTGAAGAAGATGCGAGTAGACGGCTGGGAGTTTGGTAAGGTTTGTGAGATGATGTATATACAACATGTAACTAATGTGGTATATGTTGTATGATGTTTAGATACCGCATCGCATCCTAAACGAGCAGAACCATACCCGAGTCTATACAGTGGTGACAATGGACCAACGGAGGCAGCGATTGAAGTAGCCGAGTCCCCATTACAACTCTTCTTCTTCTTCATGCCTCGTCGGCTTTGGCTACTAAGAGTAATCGATACTATCATCAGACGGGTCGACAGAATACATGCGAAGCGAGTGGCTGATGATGCAGAGTTGACTAGGGAAGCTGTGATGTTGCTGGAGACCAAGAAACACAAGGAAATAAAGCCAGAGCACATTGTGCATTGTATCGGGCTCCTTATCGCGAGGATGTTGGTCCCTCACAAGCGCCGTTTTGCGGATCACTGGGGAACGACCCGGGTAGGCGCTGTTCCAAAAGGCACATTTGGCGACTTCGTGGGGAAGTCGCGCTTTGAGCGCATCATGCAAAACCTGCATTTTACCGACAAACAGACCCGAGAGCTGAAACGGACCGCGCCTGGAAAGTCCGCTCCGTAGTGGACACGCTACAGCAGACGTTTGCAAGGGGATACAACGTCCCTCCCGTTGTGTCGTTCGACGAGGCCATGATTCCATCAAGAAGTCGTCACAACGTGACCAGGCAATTTATGAAGGACAAGCCCCACCAATGGGGCACAAAACTGTTTATGACATGCTGTGCTGACACAGCGTATTGTCTACGGTACGTAGTTTGACGGCCTCCATCGTGGAGTATTTTTTTTTGCCTAAGTCTCACATGTTGTATTTGTCTACCTCTGTATTGTTTGGAATGTTGTATTGTGCTGCATCGAAGTCTGGAAGTATTTTGTGGGACTAACCAGCACTCAGACGAGCTCGGAGGTCAATCGACGACCCGATTTTCAGCAGACCCGAGCTCTGGCCCTGCAGCGGTTATCCGTAATCTGCATGAAGTTTTTCCTGCCCCAGAAGAAGGTGTGTACCACGCTGTGGTTACGGATCGATTCTATACGTCGATCCAACTAGCTTTGCAGCTCCTGGCTCGGAATGTATACACGGTTGGCACTATACAGCCAAACAAGAAAGGGTTTCCGCCAGCTCTCGTGACCAAAGCAGCAACTCGTCCAGCTCATATCCCCCGCGGGACCAGCACGATCGCCGTCGCAAAGGGCTGCGATCTTCTACAGGTAATGCTTTGGTGGGACCGCCTTCCTGTCTACCTTCTCTCGACTGGCAGCAGTACATCTATTGAAACCTGCAGTAAGTTACTTTTGGGTCGTGTCTTAGTGACGACGGCTTCCTAACTTATGCCGTTGTTGCTGTACCATCGAAGGGCGGCATCTACGTGGCGGCAGAAAGGAAATCATACCCTGCCCATAAGCGATGCGCGACTATCATCGCTGGATGGGCGGGGTTGATATCCACGACCAGCTAAGGCGACAGCGCTATTCGTTGCAACTCTCGGTGCTCCTTCGAAAGTACTACAAGGCGGTCTTCCTAGAACTAGTCGACTTGGCAATCGTGAATGCCTCGATGCTTGTTCCATGACGTTCCTTGGACTGTTCATCAGCTAAACGCATCCTCTCCGAGTATTCAAACCAGCTTCTCTTTGGCTGAATGAACCCCCAGAGCGCGTTGTCAATCATACGCTGAAAGATCATCGGCGCGTTTTTTAACCCGAAGAACATTCGTAACCACTTGAAGTGTCCGAGTGCGCAGACAAACGCCGACACTTTACGTGCTCGCAAGGTCGTCATGACAGCCCAGAATACGCTAGCAGCATCCAGCGAGCAGAACCATATGCTACACTCGAGATCGGTCAACAGATCGTCGACTAGCGGCATTGCATATTCCATGATTGCGGTGATGGCATTCACCATCTTGTAATCGATACAGAGTCGGATGTCCAGCCCGTTCTTTTTTATCACAATCATGATCGGCGATGCCCATGGACTGTCTGAAAAGACGATCAGTCCTGCTCGCAACAAAGCGCGTAGCAGCTCGAGCAGTTTGCCGAGAAATCGAAACGGCACGCGTCGGGCACGCTGTTTAATTGGGGCGTGCCCCTGCGTGTCGATATCGCATTTCGCGCCGTAGGCTGGCGGCGGCAGTGCGTTACCACTAGCAAATCAGGATGTGCTCATGGTTCTTCAGCGTTGCGATTTGACGTTTCCTGCGATCGGTCAACAGCTGGGGATCAGCAACATTGGGCGCATTGTAGTCTATTGTTGTGTTGATTTCTTCGGTATGGTCTGGCAGGAATGCCAACTCCTTCGCATAGTCTTCCTGGCCGCTGTTGTTAGGTGGGAGCTTGCAGAAATCACTTCTTGTGTCCTCCGCTGCTTCATCTCCTTTGGTCGTTAACACGCGAGCAACCGACATGTACGTCTCGTCCAAAGTCGCAACGGACTCTTTTCTTGACTCAGCATGGGCATCCGCTTCGATTTCAACAGTCGGTACTGTGTCCATCTCCTTCTCCGCCTGGTTTCCCATCTCTGGGCCACCTGCTCAGTTCTTTTTCTCGCAATATTGAATGCGCTGGCAGTCGACATATTGAGTTGTTGACTTCTGTTCAGCGCCTCGTATGACCGTTTTCTTGACAGTTAGGCATTCGCACCAATCTCGTAACGAACACTCGGTGCCGTATTCACCATCTTAAGCGCGACGTCTGCATCCTCTGGACCAATCATCGATGATTCGTTCGCAAATTTGGCTGCGCACAAGGCCGGGACAACTTCATCGAGACTGGTGACTCCATCTAATCCAGTGCTGTTACTTGTCGCTTCCGTTGTCACCCCAGACTTGAAACGACCACTCGTTGGCGTATGTATATCGTTTACCGAGCTCATTAGCTCGTGTGTACGCGCTACCGAGGGTTCGTTTGCATTATTGCTTCCGCCGTGAGCTGTAGTATAAGTGTCCACAGATTCTGTGGAAATTTGACCACCAGCCGAGACCCCGGCTGTCACCATCAGACGCTAGACAGGCCTCCACACGTTCACGCTCCTCCATGATCATTGATCAGCGCTCTGCACATGTCAGACGATCACTAAACCCCTAAGCGAGTCTTTAAGAGGCCTTGCCAGCACCCCACTGGGGTTCTGGATAGTCTGGTCGCTCGACTGCCGAAGGCTGAGTTGCAAGTCATTGGTCGTAGACATCACACTCACGCTGAAATAGTTCGCGGTCTCTACAACCTTCAAAGGTCAACACTTGCCAGTCTTGGTACTTTTTGGAATCCAGACGCACATAGCCGTCACCTCGCGGCAAATACCCATCTTTGAATCCACATTGCGATCGAGTCGTGTGCTGGTAGGTACACAGTCTAGGTTCGGACACATTGTTCAACCGAATGCTCAGAGGCCGTTCACGTCC
>NW_003303751.1:218696-262670 GCF_000142945.1 Phytophthora infestans T30-4
CCTCCGCACCGCTGCCTTCGGAACCAGCGCCCCCCTCCACAGTACCGCTGCCAGCGCCTCCCTCCTCCGCACCGCTGCCTTAGCGAGTAAGAGTGGGCTTGTCGATGAATACCTAACCTGACTCAATATAAATGTGTTGCAATCATTGATGACTGTACACATAGCCATTGCGCTTCGTACATGGCATGTTCAAGCCCTGTAAAAGGGACACTTCTAATATGTTGGATATACGTCTTCTTCAGGTTTGTTGGCGCAGCGTGGGTGTCTTAGACCGCATGTGGCTACATAGCGCTGCGAAGAAGCTCGCAATCAATGTATCACCGAGCATCTGACCTTCCCGCAGTGCAGAAAACGTATTCGTACTTACGGAGGTCAATACAAAATTCAAGTTTAGCCTATTTTTAACATGTTGTACTTCCTCCGTCCGAAAATATAAGCAGGATGGGCGGGCTAAATTGATTTTAAGATCAGAAAATCTTTAAACGAGCAGCTGATTGGTCTTAACTGCTGTTAGATTACGGCAATTGTTTTGGTCGACGTTGAAGCAAATCGGCCACCTGGTCGCAAAGTTAATGTTATGCAAAGTTCGTGGTGAAGAAGTGACAATTGAAAATCTTTCACAGGGATGTCAATTTTCCACGAAATGTTATAGAAACCTGTAGAGATGTAGCGCGTGTGATTCTATATCGATTGGTGCCACGTAGATTGCTTAAATGTCTCTACGGTCTGGTTTGCAGCGGCCGACAACAAAAACAGCATTTTGATGGGCGTACTTAGGCGGAATACGACAGTACTATCAATTGACTTGAATTTGTAAGCATACCGCTTTTATTTTCGGACAGGGCTTAAACAGATGCCCTGCTTATATTTTCGGTCAGAGGAAGTATATACAACATGTGGGGTCGTAGACTGGGACCGAAAATAGCCGTAAGTGCGGGGGGGTGAACCCTGATCACCTACGGCGCGAGCGGATGAACCGTCAGTTGCAGCTTAGGGAAGCTGTGACTAAGTACGTGCAAGACATTGACGCTATGGGGCGCCGACTGCGAATAGCGAAGGGCGAGTTTGAAGAGTGGGTCATGCAAGTCTACTTATTTCGAATACGCTGTTGATGTTCCCTGCGCTGGCACAAGAACACTCACTTTGGATGAGGGAGCATGATCGTCGGACCATGACACTTGCTGAGGCGTTACAGCGCCTGCGCACTGCGGAACACTCAAGCAACCAGTTGCAACAGCAGATGTCGCTGGAGGCGCCAAGGACAACGCAATTAAACGCGAGCCAACTGAGCAATGTGAGTCAACATGCAAGACAAGGACATGAAGGCAAGCGTCAGAGGCAGCGCGAGGGCAAGAATGCTCACAAGAAACAGCGCTATACCTGTGCTAACTGTGACCAGCATGGCCATTGGTACGCTAAATGTACTGCGAACACTGGCACGGAGCTGAAGCCTGAGTTGGTACAACACTTGAAGAAAAAGAAGGCCAAGAAGCAGGCAGTCTCGCTGATTACCTCAGTGCACCGCGTGCGTACGACGCCAACGACTGGCAAACCGCGTCGTCTGTTTGAGATCGCCGCATCCAAGTGAAGGTGCGACTGGAGCAAGCCGTGAAAAACGTTCGGAATCGCCCATCTACTCTCCGACATCACGTGCAAGTGATGACGATGAGACGGAAGAACGCATAGTCGAACTAGCGGATGATGTGAGCGAACCGATGACGCCGCAGCAGTTCAGTTACAGCCCAATCAGAGCATGCAACTTGCTCAAGTTGTGCAATCTACTCAAGCTGTGCAAGGTGTTCAACCCAGTCAGAGCATGCAACTTATTCAAGTTGAGCAAGCTACTCAAGCTGTGCAAGGTATTCAACCCAGTCAGAGTATCTAATCTGCTTAAGCAAGCTGTGCAAAGTATTCACCCTAGCCAGAATGTGCAACATGCCCAAACAATGCAAGCCATGCAGCCTATGCAACTAGTGCAACCTAATGCGAGTACTCAGCATGAGGTCGGAGCATCGTATGGATGGCAGATACCGACTATGGATGCTGTGCAGCGCCAGTGGGAGGGTGGATCATTTCTAAGGCGACCTCCGACGTGGGACACACTATTCTACTCCTTGGGCCAGGAATTTTCGAGTGGATCGCAGAGACCTATGTTTGAGTCAGGCCATAGAGGTGGACCACAAGTGGGTTCATCTGTAGCAGGGGATAACTACCAAAGTCGTTATGCTGAGCCACGAGGACATCAAGGACTTGAAGGACGACTGTACGATGGAGGATCGTATGGTGGATGGAGAGGATCTAATGGACCATCTTATGGAGGACTGTGTGAAGGAGAGTGGCCTAAGAGAAGTACGTACCAATCAACCTGTTGATTAAGGGGGTGCTACACATCTCCCTTTGGAGGAGGAGACTGGAGGCTGCCACCTCGGGAGAGTGTTGGACCCCCGAGATCGTCATTACGATGCCACTCGCCAATAAGAGGTCCATCTGGGCCTCGCTACAAGGACGCTCGCCAGATCGTGAACGCTCACCAGATCGCAGACGTTCGCCAATCCGTGGACGCTCGCCACCTCGCGGAAACTTTAGACCTTCATGGTCGCCACCTCGCTGGCGCTCGCCGCCTAGAGGACGTGCAGGACCGCGTTACTCGCAGCCAAGAGGACGATCGCCATTGCGTGGCCTCCAGAGTCGAGGCATATCGCCTCCTCGTGGACAACCAAGATGCGATGGACCAGTACAACGCAGGCGTGGAGGACGCAGTCGGTCGCCACGACGGAATCAGATGAGTCACTACGGACCTCAACTTGAAGAAGGACACCGAGGAGGTGACAATACCCGATGCAATGAGACCGGTCCCAGAGATGGACCAGCTCAGGGTACTGAGACCGGCCAAGGACAAGACACTGCGAATCAAGGTCAGACGTTTTCGGTGAATGCAGTTGGACGCGATGAGAATATGCAACCTGTTGAGAGAAACTTTACGGAGTGGATCCTCGACTCGGGATCACAGACCAACATTTGCGCTGATCTATCTCTGTTCACGACACTGCGAGAAGACAAGACGAGCCGACTGCTTCGCTAATGATAGTACGGAGCATACGACGGTTAGTGGCTCTGTTCTACTGCGTGTTGTCAATCAAGCAGCTGGTGAGCTCGAGGATCGTCTGATGGACGATGTAGTCTACACGTCAAATACCAAGGTTAACTTGATTAGTATGGGATATCTGCAGACTACAGGCAACTACAGGCTGATGTGTTCTATGGACCAGAAGACGGCGTGGATGTCGAAACCAGGCACTATCCTAAAGTTTGAAATGCGAGATAACTTCTACCGGCTGCGAAGTGGAAAGGCGACCGGCGGGATGGTCATTTGGCTATGGCTAAGCAAGCTGTAGAAGACAAGAAGACGATGGAGCTCTTGCATCAGCGCTTTGGCCATCTACACATGGCTTTGCTCCAGGTGATGGCTGATAAGATAAATTTGGGGGTAAAACGCAACACGAAAGATCTGAGCGCCTACGAATGCATTGCCTGTGTTGTGAGCAAGACAAAATCCATGAGTCACAAACGTCTTCCAGTTCGCTCGACTAAACCACTTGAAACTCTGGCTATGGACATATGTACGACGAATGTGGAGACGGCAAGCAAGGCTACTATGCTCATGTTCATTGTGGATGTTGCTACGAGATACAAGTGGGCCTATCTACTCGAGAAGACGAGTCAAGCTACCTGGTTCATCTTGGAGCTGCTAAAGGAGCTGCAGACGCATCACAAAGACTACAAGGTATTGCATCTTCGGTCGGACCAAGGTGGTGAATTCGCTGGAGCAGAACTGCATGAGTACTACGTTGAACACGGCATCGTGCAGCAGTTCACGAACGCGTACTCTCCCAAAGAGAACGGGATCGCAGAAAGGACGAATGGCATTGTGCTGCCTCGTGTGCGAGCGCTACTGACAGCAATAAATCTACCGAACATGTTGTGGGGAGAAGCTTTGCTGCACATGGTGACAACGCTAAACATGCTACCTACCAAGATGTTGGGAATAACTTCGTCGCACGAGAAGCTGTATGAACGGAAGCCGCCCCTGAGTATGCTGCGAACCTGGGGTTGTATTGGGCATGTGCGAGTACCACCTGAGACAAGACAGAGAAAGGAAAAGCTTGAGCCACGGGCACAAATCTGTCTATTGCTCGGCTACAGCGACTCTACGAAGGGCTACAAGTTTCTAGACCTATTGACCTGTCCTGTGAAGACTGCGCAGAGCGAGAATTGCCGCTTTCACGAGGAGTTCACAGTAGATGGAGCCTATGTGAAGCAGCTACTGGAGAATGCGTACCTGAACACGCTGCACGTGTTGCCGGAGAAGCCACCTGTGGTGAGAATTAAGACGAGTATCGAGACCTACGCTACAGAGAATAGTGGTCCTGTGGCAATGAGCAAGGCAGGTGAACGTCAAGATGTTGAATTGGCTGTGGACGGAGAACAAACGTCCAGTGGGAAGGCAGATCATGATGACTCGTCGAGCGTCGAACAGCAAGATGTGGAGAAGTCTGCTGGCCCTCAGGTTGCACCTGAGAAGGGGCCTGAACCGGTGAAGGTGACAAAGAGACGCAAGCGCAAGGCGCGAAAGAAACCCGTGAAGGAAGACACTGGATTTGCAATCCAAGAACCTCCAGTCGAGTCATGTCTGAAGCGACCGAGAAGGACGCAGAAGGCAAACGTACGATTGAGCGACTACGTGGTGGGCCAAGTAATAGCGCATGGCATGGACGTGGACATTCCTACAACCTACAAGCAGCCACGGAAGAGTAAGTTCTGGACCCAGTGGCGGGCCGCGATGTTGGCATAGCTGGCGTCGCTGAAGAAGCACAAGACCTGGCGACTTGTACCGCGGAGAAAGGCGAAAGGTGTCAAGGTAATAACATGTCGATGGGTCTTCGCGGTGAAACGAGATGAGTGGACGTGTCAAGCGATTCAAAGCTCGTCTCGTCATCCACGGATTCAAGCAACAGTTCGGCATCAACTACAGTGAAACATATGCACCTGTGATTTGCTTTGAGACTATTTGTGCGGCCATCAACTTTGCTATGCAGCGAGGATGGGAGATACTCCAGTACAACTTGAAGACAGCGTTCCTGTACGGAGATCTCGACGAGATGATATAGCCGCCTGGGCTCCAAATTGATGGACCAAGCGCTGTATGCGAGCTATTGAAGAGCCTCTATGGATTGAAGCGGGTGCCCAATGTTTGGAACCGGACTCTACATGCGAAGCTGGTGACATTGGGCTTTAAGCGTACGGACTCGGACTATGGGCTGTATGCGTTGAAGGAAGAGGGTGAAGTTAAGCTGCTATAGACTGTCTACGTGGAGGACCTACTACTAATGGGACCCCGAGCCTGTGCGTCAAGATTGCAGCTGCACTGCAAGAAACCTTCGAGTTGACTACGATGGGTATTGTCAACACCAAGTATGGGTACTTGCTTGGTGTCGAGATCCTGATCGACAGACCAAGCCGACAGATTGTATACTGTCAGAAACAATATGTGCTGGAAGTACTTAAGCGGTTCCACTTGTCAGATTGCAGCGGATGTACTTCTCCTGAGGCTACTGTACTGTCTAAGGCTACTGC
Source organism: Phytophthora infestans T30-4 (assembly GCF_000142945.1). Taxonomy (NCBI): domain Eukaryota; phylum Oomycota; class Peronosporomycetes; order Peronosporales; family Peronosporaceae; genus Phytophthora; species Phytophthora infestans. Next base: position 224,331 of record NW_003303751.1, read on the forward strand.
ACCTGCGACAACAGACTATCTGCCGTACCATGAGCTAGTGGGTGCACTTCAGTACCTAGTGAGCGCGTCGAGGCCTGACATTGCGCATGCAACGAGACAACTTGGCAAGCTCCTGGCGTCTTACGATCACACACACTACGCACAAGCTAAGAGGGTACTTAGGTATCTAAAGGCTACGTGTGACTACGGGTTGGTGATGGGCGTACCTGAAGGAACTACTGCAGATGTATGCGGCTACTCAGATGCCAACTATGCGAATGATCCTGTGGACAGAAGAAGCATCAGCGGCTATGTGAACACGCTTGACGGTAACGTGATATCGTATGCATCAAGAAAGCAGAAGATTAACTCCCTGAGTACGTGCGAAGCGGAATATGTAGCGATGGCTGAAGCCACCAAGGACGTGCTGTTGCTTGCGGGCTTGTGTGAGGAACTGGCCTGGAAGCATCCAGTACCATTACTGCTGGGTGATAACGAGGGACCAATCTCGTTGACCACCAAGCCTGGAAAGCACTCCAAGTCTAAACACATCGACAACAAGTATCATATGCTGAGACGAGACGTGGAGCTTAAACTGTTCATCATACAGCACATTGAGACCGAGCAGATGATCGCGGACATCATGACCAAGCCACTTGCGGTGGTGAAGTTCACTCAATTCCGTCAAGAAAGGAAGGTGTTACCAGTGGTTTCCTCGGACGATACTACTACCCCTACGGATCCTGCGGCTTCTACTACGGCTGCTATTGCTGCGGCGACTGCTATTGCTGCAATCCGAACGGACTAGTCAGAGATTGAACTCTGTCCGATTGCGAAGGACTAGGACAAACACAAGAAGAGTGAGCGATTACGTTGGACAAGCATGACAGCTACAGGGTGTTTAGTACGATGGTGTGCTGAGAAAGCCAAGAAGGTTGCACCTGTCTTGCGTAGTTCTACTACGATACTACACGTACTACACCTGTGTCGACAACGGACACTCCGACTTTGGATGTGAAGGCAAGTGCTATGGATGAGGACGGTGTTGACTGTGGCATGCTGTTTGCTGTACGAACTACTGTGCTGCTGAACTACGACTTTGAACTATGGGGCAGCGACTTCAACCTGTGAAGTCTTGTGTGTGATCGCGTCAATCAGGGCGCTGTATTGCCGAGATCAAGTGGGAGTGTGAGATGCCAGCCCCTGTGTGAAGAGATCAGCACCAGCAGTACATACAAGTGGACTGTCAGTGCCCGGCATTGACACTGACAGCCGATCCTGCATCCTATCGTACGCCTGTTGCTGCAGCCTGCGGCTGCGTACTTACCGACGGGCCACGTGCGGATGCGTGCGGTTATACCAAGTTTACTATGATCAATGGACAAGAGCGACCGTGCCGCCGTGCTGCTCACGACGACACTGACTTAGGTAAAGTATGGTTTATATTAGTTTATGTATCGAATAGAACTTGCGGAGAGGCGTACTGGCTTGCGTGAGGCTTACTCTCTCTCTCTCACAACTCAATTTGCGGTTCAGCGAACCCCAGAGAGAAGAGCAAGCCCACACCAGTACTGCAGCCCTGTCGTGGCCTTTTGCTCGGCACTCACTGTGTTTACGTACCTCTTTTGACTGCTAATGGCACCTACGCTAAGAAGTGACCTACGCTTATAGAGCAGTCCAGTGACGCGCCCTGCGTCACCTCAACTCCAATCCATTTTTTGGCTGGCAATGCTGCCGCGCTCACTATCGTCGGCTTCAATTGCGCTATCGCTAGCTATGCTGTCGCACTGATTCTCATCGTCTTCGTTTTCACTTTGAACAGGATGCAGAGGAACTCTCCTCGCTCGTTTTTGTTTTTCGTCAGATGTATCCCTTTCAACGCCGTCACAATCAGCCGCATCATTGTCGTGATCACTTTGGGGGATGAGCAGTAGTATACCTGGTGCGCTTTTTGGCACTGGTACTTGTGACGCCGGCCGAAGGGTCGCTCATAGCTGGCCTTTTATTGGACGTGGTAATTGGGAATTTTAGAGGTTCATGATCTTGGCGAGTGCACTTTTGACTGGTTGCTGAATTCTTTCAGGATGTGCTGAGACAGAGGCTGGTTGCTTGTATCGGTTTATAAAAAACTCTGACCCAAGAGTGCTGGATTTTATCCTTGTTTTTAGCGAACGCTTGGAACTTTTGACAATAGGCTAAAACCGCCGCATGACTAAGCACCTCTCCTTCGCTTAGGCTGTTGTCGAAGTACTCCAACACTTTCAAGTCCGCGCCCGCCACCCATTTCTCGCATGCGGTCTCCCACATTAGTGGTTGTCAGACTTGGATACAAGTCGTGTTTCCAAGGATGGATTGACAACCTCATTGGGCAAAAATGTCTTGGATTCCAAGCGATCTTACCCAAGCTTTTTTTCTTTCAAGAGACGGCTTGGAATCCAAGAGGCTCAGATTCAAAAGCGCAGGAAGATCTCAATGCGCGGGAAGGCAGCGCGCGTCAAGAGGAAGCCCACCTTCTGGGATCGCGATGGAGTGAATGACGGCAAGTCTTCGCTGCAGGTCGTGTTGGACTGGCTGTCCACTGAGACGAACTACAATAAGTGGCGGGGCAGTGATCGCAACAGCGGCAGCACCAAAGAAGCTCTGCTAAAAGAAATCGCAGCCGAACTGAGCGCCGTTGGATAACGCATCGCGCCACTGCAGACGCTCGTGAGATAATAAACACGATTGAGAAGCAATTTCGGGAGGCAGTTGACTTTCAGGCGCAAAATGGTGCCGGTATCACGAGTGAATCAACCCTTCGCGGCGAGATTCTGAAGCGATGCTCCTACTACTACCAAATTACTGCTGTGTTCGAAGCTCGACCCTCCGCCCGCCCTCGTGTTACGTCCGACGACATCGACGACAATGCGGACGCTTCTGATAGAGGAAGTGCGATTGTTCAACGAGGAGAGATGCGCCCGCTGGTCTTGGACGACGAAGTGGATTTAAAGCGACTAAAGGCAGATCCGGTGGATAAGCTGCTGGCCCAACAGAGCAAGGCGTGCAAACTGAGAGCGGACAAGGCCAGCCGTATGCTCCAGCTTCACGAGAGCGAGTTAAAACTCAAGCAACGTGAGGTCCAGCTCAAGGAAGACAGAAACGAGCGCGAGAGTGCTCAAGCCGATGTTGAGTTAGCCCTAAAACGGGTGCAACTTGAAGCTGCGCAGCGAGAAGCAGTTGTGCAGCTTCTGCTTGCACGCAAGAAGCTGCTGGACGCTGGAGTCTCTGTTGTTAAAGCTGACCGTCTGCTACCTCCCTCGGCGTAGCTCAAGTCCGCTGGCCATCATGAAGATGGGAGCTAAAATGCTATGTCAAATGCTAATCCGCTCAAAAATTCACGCCGGTCTTCTGCTGTTTTGCCACGGGAGCCAAATATTCATCTTCGTCTTCACCGTCAAAGTCAATTCTAGGTTCAGGCTCAATCCAGTCATCAGGGACGGGATCCGCAATAGCCATATTATGAAGAATCATACACGTCCGAATCAACTTGATTGTGGCTTTGATTGCTGCTTTTGTTCGCAGGGAAGATCGAATTTTTCTTAGCAGAAGGAACCGGCCTTTGAGCATTCCAATGCAATGTTCGACACGGATGCGGACTTTGGCCAGACACTTGGTGAACTGGATCTTCTTCACACTGAGTTGAACATCAGCTGATGTTTTGAAAGCGGGAACCAACACATTTGGCGTCTGGTACGCAGAATCACCGAGTAGATATTGATCGTGACCAAAATATCGATCTTTGTTCAGCGCTACCTTGCAATTTCTCCAAACACGGTTGTCATAAGAGGAACCCGACCACCCCACGTTTTCGTAGCAAATACGAGACTGGTCGTCACAGATCACCAGGCCATTAATCGCGTAGGACGCTTTGCGCGAAAAGTAATCTTCTCCATGGTCTTGAGGACGTGTCAACAGCGGGAAGAGAGTACCATCAATAAAACCAATACAATGTGGAAAGCTAGAAGTCTTCTCAATTCTTGCAGAAATCTCCCGACGCTCTAATTCGTCTGGCCACATGATCACGTTGCTGACCAAGCTATTCAGCGCCCGTATACACCGCTTAGCCAGCAGACTTTCCGCTGTATGTCCACCAACCGAGAGAAAGTCAGCCGAACGTCCTTCGCCGTCTGTAGACCCCAGGATCTTAAGGAGACACAGTAGATGCAGCTCAACGCACATCTTTGGCAGCTTCCCGAGGATACTCTTGAACTTGGCGTGGTCTGAAATGAGGTTGAGCACTGGTCGGAAGTATGGTCGAGAGAGCTTATATTGAAGCTTGAATTTTGAATCCGGCATGCTGGTGAGGTAGAAATATACTCTAGAGGGGGTCCGCGGAACTCGATGGCGCGGAGTAAGGTACCTCTTTTCCTTCAGCACGAAGTTCAGAGCTGCAAGTTCGTCTTGGGCTTCATCTGCCCTGGAGTCGGCATCCTTGTCAGCTAGCTCCGCTGTCCAGACCCGCCGGACAGCACTTAGCACTCTCCTCTTCCGACTTTTGGTTGGCATCTTGCCGTCTGAGCTGGAAGGTCACCCAGCATGTATCCAACAAGCGCAGTCAGAGTTGGAGAGCTGGCATTGGCTAAAAGTAAAGCTTGGAGTCGTGGCTTCTATCCAAGTCTGACAACCACTATTATCGGTGGCATGGATGTGATTCATCTGGGGGTCGGAATACAGTTTGCGCCAGCCGAGGAGCGCGCCTTTCTTCACCTTGAGCTCCCTAACTGCATCCTTAACACTCCACTCAGGGTGTGCCTGCCAGTTACTCAGCTTGTTTGTCTTCTCGGCAATAGTGATCTGCCCTGTCTTCCGCTTAGACAATCTGTAGCGCCGATGGAAGAGGGGAGCGAGGGGGAGAGATCTTCATAGGTGAGGCTACGCGCTGTAATTAATCAACGTCAGCCCTTAATTCTGTTTTCTAAGGTTGAGGACACATTTTAGAGCAGCCCATGTTATTTCGCGGTGAATTACTAAACATCATTGTCGAGTTAATATAAAATTCGATAGAGAATAAGTCAACTGGTCGTGTTAATCTGAACCAAGGTTTTAGAATAAGTCGACCGGTTGAGTTATTCTAGATCATGACTTTAGAATAAATCGACTAGTCGTGTTAATCTAAACCATGGCTTCACATTATCTCGACCAGTCGAGTTAATCCAAATCATGGCTTTAGAATGAGTCGACCGATCGGGGTGTTAAATAATTCTAAGATGGGAAGACAAATTGTAAGTTTTGGTCGAGTTAAATTAGATTCAATGCGAAGCGAGTTAGATCGACCCGTTCACGTGCAGGTGTGGACTCAACATAGACTACACTTAAGCAAGAAAGTCCTTCACACGATCGAGAGCAGGATCCTGGATACTGCCGATGTTGACACGAGCAACATAGGCACTTATGAGGTTGTTCAACTTGCCTTCACGATGAAGCTTTTGGAGCTGCGTCAATACAGATGAGCGGTTCCTGCTTTTAATCTTGTGGGTGTTGAAGACGCTATACAAGCTTCGTTCGGTCTCCTTGCCGACGAGCATCACCTGTTCACAATAAAAAAATAGATGACGGGTCGAGCGTAAGCCCATTCGCCAAGAACAACTTCACATAGCTGGTGATCAGCTTGTACGTCGATTTGTCTTGGCGGTTTGAGCGCACATATCAGAGCCGCGGTTGATTAGCATAACGCTCGTACCAAACCGCAGCAGGTGACGTTGGAACAGCTTTTGAACCGCATGATTTTCGCTTACGCGCGGTTTTAGCGTCTGACATCTCTGGTGCACTGGATGGCGGGGCCTCCGACGATATGCTGCAAAATTCCAATCACAGCTGGACGCTTATCGCTTCTATAATTCACCCACTCGCTTTGCTAGGTCTTGCTATAATCCAACTAGCTCGGCAATAACGCAATTTTGATGGTTGATCAGCCTTTCTTCTCTCGTGATCACTTCGCCAGTTGAAATGGGTGTCTTTTGCTCATTTGAAAATCCTGCATCATTCATATAGCATGCAGTGGGCAAGTGATGAAGCTGGTTTTGTCCGGAAAAAGAGAAATACATTGTTCCTCTAATATTTTCACTCGAGTAAGCCAAGCAAAAATAAATCCGTCAGCGGCCACGGACAGACTGCTTTTTGGAACAAAGCCAAGATCAGAGGCACGACCAAATGTATACCACATCAGGGTCAGCAGTGCCGCATCTTAACAGTCATTTGCGCTTGTAGCATCAAAGTACAGTCCGTCTATGAGGATGCGCAGATCTCGCTTTGAGCACGCTGGTGCCTTCTTGATCAACCCACTCTCCTGCCTTGAGATGCAGTGAAGCCCTAGCATCTGTGCTATCTTGAAAAGCTTTGTTTCTATAGCAGCACGGGTTTTTTGGATAGCCATCAAGCAGCCAGTTCTTTACTTGCCTGAAGTACGCCATTACCGAGTTTCTAGCTAAAGGTTTTCCCTCTCTGTTATCAAGGAATGCCAGATGAGCCGCAAAGCGGTCTAGCAGTTTGACGAACACAGCACTAGTTTCATCACCAAGGAGCGTCGAAGCTACCAAACCCATAGCCACGCCCTCGTAGGCTAGATAGCGATGAAAAGCGTTGATTGCGGTGGTCTTAGCGTGCTGTGAGTTGGCAGGAGCTAGGTCGTCAAGGCTCATTTGCTTCGTCTTGATCTCTTTGCTTGTTTGGCCTCGAATTCTGGAATGTCGCTGCCTCTACAGCGCACTATTTCTTACAGTAATTTGTCGGCACGTAAGTGATTATGCTCGTGCTATCTACCTAGCATTAGGGTCCAATTTCAACTACTGAGTACCTCGGTATTCGATAGTAATTTCCAGGCACCTCCTAGATTTAGTAATACAGTAAGCAGATGACAAAAAACTCAGTAAACTCCTACGCTACTCCAGGAAGTCCAAACTTACCAGATGAATTACGAAATCAGACATGTATTGATCAGTATGGACATGATCACGTGGGTACAGATCAGTCGAAAAGTGGTAAGACCAAAGTTCTAGAAAGTCAGGGACTACCAAACACAGTGCTGCATGGAGATCCTACTTGACTTGAACTGACGCTGGTTCTTCGAGTGTGACTTTGATGAGACGCTATTCTCCGCCGTGGGGCATTTCTAGTGCTCAGCTGCAAACGCGCTCTTCGGTTGTCTCTGTACTCTTCGCGTTTTCGTTTTTTTGCCGCCTCAATTTCCTCACCTATCTCCACAAGCCGAGCATTATGGCGTAAATGTATATCGCCTTCCTCACGACGCAACGGAGCGCAATGGACACTGTAGTTCGTCAAAGCCAGACACAACCTGAAAAATCGGTTGTAAGAGCCTCTGTCCCAGGTCCACTGATGCGAAATAGCCCCCCAACACGTCTTCATTCTCCCAAAATAATTCTCGACAACGACTCGGTCGTGTGTGATTTTGTCATTTTGTTCTCGCTCGTCGGGGGTAAGCGTTTGCTGACCTCTGGCTTTCTTCTTGGGTTGTATTGCTCGAAACTCGTCTCCCAGTCCTTGATACCCTTTGTCAACTAGTACAGCCCAAAATCCTTCGAACTTGTCCATACCAGGACCGACATCGCTGATAACCCCTTCATCTTGTTGCTTTCTCATCGTAAATTTATGAAATTTAGCATTCCCTCTGAACATGGCGATGTCAGAAACCCCGCCAGACTCAAACGCCGTGCAATTAATTGCCACACCTGTTGGGAGCACCGAAACCTCCACTTTATGGCCGTAGAGTTTGTGCTTCCCGCTAAAATACTTCATTACCTCATGGAAGTTCCCAGTGGGGCGAGCTGCGTGTTGGAAGGTAACATCAGTTGCATAGCGGGCACTCGGGTAACTCTCAAAGGCGCGCCCACTAACAGTTATCTTCTTCATCGACCAGAGCACTTCAGGCTCTTTCACTAGGTGCGCGTACAGGAAGGGCTCGTACATGTCAACGTGCTTCTTTATCATCTTCTGAAACCCCGAGGCATCCATGTCAAACATGGTTGATACTGTTTCCCAGCTCCCACAATGTTTTAGCGCAGCTAGCGTCACGAAAAGTATGTCCTTCGGAGACGTCTTACACTTTTTGTCTCTACCGACGCCCCAATTTGATAAGACACGGTCTTCCGAGAGATCCCAAAGCTTTTCAAACTCAATGGGCGCAAAGTTGTACATTTGAAGCACACGATCGGGGCCTTGCACGCGTAGACACCGGTCATGTACAGGCGAAGCGATAGATAACTCAGCGTCAGAATCGCCGTGTCGGTCTGCTTCAATCTCCATTCGGTTCAGAGCTCGAGACCGAACATCCTCGGCCACAAATAACGCGTCCCAACGCGAGCGAGCATCCTCATCTTCGTCGACTTGTGTGCGTACTGTGCGGTTTCTTGACGGAGCCAGGGTGACAGTCCTTCCCTCAGTTAAATCGGAAATGAGGCTATTCTATTGGATTTTACTGAGTAGCCGGGAGAGTACAGGCTGCGGCGGAGGGTGTAATACATACGCTACTTTCACATTGTAACTAGCAGTTGTAGAGTAAAGATGCGTTGCACAGTATTCTCTCGGCCACATGCTCAAATCAAATTGAGCACCAGCCGTTCTGGATTGCGCTGGTGATACTGCTGGTTCGGCAGTATTACCACATTAGCTCTATTGTTTTGGTAAGCTGGGCTTACAAATTCTAAGCGATTTACCGACTTATCTGTCGGCTAATCGTCGGTTCCACCTTACCCTACCTCTAGCAAGTATTACTGGGCAAAATACTTCTCAGCTGCTCTTACAGTGTACAGAGCAGGGATCATGCTTAGTTTGCTTCCAGACCGTCGACACCGTGATGCTTACCGTATCGATTTATTTTTCGATCTTGCACACAGGACTCTCTCTGAGTGAACCGAGGGCTCACAAACGAACTCTTTCGGTCAGGTTCTAGAACAGCAGTAGGCTTTATGACTGACGAGTATTTGCTCTAGTATATCACTGTGACACAGAAAAAGACGATTGAGATGGAGGGCTGCAAACGCTTGCAGTTGTTTAGTGTCGATAGTGCGAAATCAAGGTATTTGCTCTTGTTCTCTACCGATAGCCTCGTCCACACCGTGCGTCTAATGAACCTGCAGCCTGTAGCACTAGATTAATGCGCTCAGCAGTGCCAACACACGACGCCAACCTTGCCGTCACTCTCACAACTCCATCTCCCTAACGGCTGATTAGTAATACGTTTAGGTAGTCAACGCTAACGACATCTGGTTGGTGGATTTAAACAGATTACGCATTCTCTGATCATTTTATATTGTATTATTAATAACTAAAATTAAGTTGATATTTAATAATATCATTTAGTCTCAGAAGAAAATACTAGGTGACATTTTTAAATTAGCTGGTCTACAGGTGATATTATCACTATATTAACTTCACCGATTTTGGAGTTACCTTTAGGTAAGAAACGTCCTTAAGATGGAAAAAGCATATAATATCATCTAGCATCTAATATTTTTCAAAACGTCAAGCTTATATTATAATATTATGTAAACTTTGAAACTCTGAGCTACTACTGCTATTTAGTGCCGAAAATAGTATTGTTACAATAAAATATCGAATAATATTAATTACCATTGGGTCCTGCTTGCACAGCCCCTTTTCTATTAATAGTATAAGTACGTACCTTTTTGGTGCCTGGGTACCATTAAGTACAATAATATTCCTATTAGAAGTCCCCAAAATCCTGTTTGGGCATCACTTTAGTAAAGGGGAAGCAATTCGCTCGTTCAGGTGCGTTCTTCGTCGACCTCCTACGGTGGCTACAGCGCTTCTTTTGCTCACTCTGTTGGCGTATACGCTTCCTCTGGGTCTAGCAGTCCAGCATCTATGTTTTTCGCTTCGTTGTACCGCTCCTGACGTCCACAATCTTGTCTTCTTTAGGCTATCGGGTGTCATGGCCTCCGCAGGCTTCACGTCGTCCGCCAATGGACGCACAGGCTTCAATCGCAAGCAAGAGCGCAGTAACAGCGGCTTTGGCCTTAAATTGGGCGCCAAGAAGAAGAAAATGACCATTAAACCGTTCAAAGTCACTCCAAAGTTGCCCGAAGCGTTCGAACACGACACCTGGACCAAACTGGAGGCTGCTGTACACGCCGTACACGGCAAACAGATGTCTACGCTAAGTAGAGAAGAGCTCTACCGCTCCGTGGAGGACATGTGCACGTGGAAGATGGCTGCCAGACTCTACACGAGGCTAGAAGAGACGTGCTCGCTTCATATCCGCGAAAGAGTCGAAGATCTCGCACAATACACTGGCGGAGACATGAATCTGTTCCTGGAGGCCGTGCACCGACTCTGGGAGGACCATTGTGAGGACATGCTCGTGATTCGCACCATTTTTCTCTACTTGGACCGCACCTACGTCATGCAGACGCCCCATATCGCCTCCATTTGGGACATGGGGCTCAATTTGGTGCGTGACAATCTGGTGCAACGTCGAAGCCTGGAGACCAAACTCATTGACGCATTATTGGAGCTCGTGGAGCACGAACGCAAGGGAGAAGCCATCAACCGCAGCTACCTGTACAATCTGCTACGTATGTTGCTGTCTTTGCACTTGTATCACGCAGATTTCGAGACACCTTTCTTGATGGCTTCAGAGAGGTTTTATCTGCAAGAAGGAGCCGCCAAAGTCGAGTGTGTGAGTGTCCAGCAGTTCTTAGTGCACGCGGAGAAGCGTCTACATGAGGAGACGGAGCGTGTGAATCACTATTTGGACGCGTCGACCAAGAAACAACTCGTGTCGGTGGTCGAAAACAAGCTGCTGAAGCCTCATGTGGCTACATTGCTGGAGCGAGGCTTCGAAACGTTGATGGAGGAAGGCAGACTCGACGATTTGAAGCGCATGTACGCGCTCTTCGCACGTGTGGAGGCGATTAATGACCTCAAGACGGCGTTCTCGAGTTATATCCAGAAGAACGTGTCCAAGTTGGTGATGGACGATCAACAGGAGAAGACGTTTGTGGAGAAAATACTCAAGCTGAAGGCGGATTTGGACGCTGTACTGAGCGACTCGTTCCAGGCGAACTCGAAGTTTGCGTTCGCTATGAAATCAGCCATGGAGAATGCCATTAACGTGCGAGCGAATCGTCCTGCTGAGCTGGTTGCCAAGTTTGTGGATTCCAAGCTTCGAACGGGGAACAAAGGAGGCTCGGAGGCGGAAGTGGAGAGTCTGCTGGACCGCGTAATGGTCATCTTTCGATACATCCAAGGCAAAGACGTGTTCGAGGCTTTTTACAAGAAAGACCTGGCTAAACGCTTGCTGGTTGGGAAGAGCGCTTCGTTCGACCTGGAGAAACTCATGCTGTCCAAGCTCAAGACGGAATGTGGCAGCTCCTTTACGAACAAGGTGAGAGCTGGCTCTGCTGTGTACCGGTTTATAACCGGTTACTGACTTCTACTGGTTTGTTTCATAGCTCGAGGGAATGTTCAAGGACATCGATCTGTCTCAAAACGTGATGACACAGTTCCAACAACACGCAGCTAGCAGGTTAGTCCCCGTTGCGTGTAAAATATCATGACAAACGCCATTTAATTGCTGTGTTTTACATGTAGAAACGCATTGGAGGCTTTGCACGGGAACCGCGGCGTTCCGGACATGCAGGTTCAGGTTCTGACGACTGGATTCTGGCCTCCATATGCTGCTGTTGAGATCAACCTGCCGGCTGCGTTGCTGCCTCTGAAGGAGATTTTTGACAAGTTTTACTCGTCTAAGTATCAAGGTCGACAGCTGCAGTGGCAACACTCTTTGGCTCAATGTGTGGTCAAGGCGACGTTCCCCTCGGGCAAGAAAGAACTTGTGGTGTCGCTGTATCAGACTGTGGTGTTGCTGTGCTTTAATGGAGCGGACTCGCTGGGCTTTAAGGAGATTAAGGAGCAAGCACGTATCGAAGATGGAGAGCTGAGACGGACGCTGCAGTCTCTGGCGTGTGGGAAGACGCGTGTGCTGCAGAAACAACCGAAGGGGAGGGAGATCAACGATGATGACACGTTCGAATTCAACTCGAAGTTCGCGAACCAGCTGATTCGCATCAAGATTAACTCGATCCAGATGAAGGAGACCAAGAAGGAGAACGAAGACACCCACGAGCGCGTGTTCAGAGACCGTCAGTACCAAGTGGATGCTGCTATTGTGCGCATCATGAAGGCGCGGAAGAAGTTGTCGCACGCGCTGCTGATGACGGAGATCTTCACGCAGGTTCGGTTCCCTGCCAAGGCTGCAGATATCAAGCGTCGTATCGAGAGCCTCATCGACAGAGAGTATCTCGAGCGAGACTCGAGCAACGCCCAGATGTACAACTATTTAGCGTGAGCCCAGTTGGAGGAGAGCGTAGCAGATAAATTGTAAGTTGGGACATAAAAACACTTTAGTGGCTACAGTACATGTACTTCCATGAAGTTTGGCCAATTTTCTGCTTTTACTATTTAAAACTACTACATGTACTTGTATTATGTAGTAGTAGTACTCAAATGAATTTTACTTTATTGCTTTTACTGGAAGTACTTCATGTATCCGGTAGTAAAACGTAGAAAAAAAAACAGTCTTCTGTAGTTCTGTGGATACTCACAGTTAAAAATATGGTTCGTCCTCGCCAGGACCGACACCCAATTTGGGAATGGTTTGTTCTCGCTTGGTCTTGCGAGGTTGGACGCAGTGTTGTTCCTCCGACCAATCTCCAAAATGCCCCCCAGCAAGGACATTAAAGCATCGGCCACACGACCGGCCAAGTTTTCCAAGGCGAAAGTGACATCAAAAACCAAAACAAAGGCCAAAGCCAAGATCAGGGAACCCGAAAAAATAATATGCGTAAAAATTAATCTCAATTTTTTAATTTAATTATTAGTTTATGGCTGCCAGCAACGGGAACGACCCCAATTTTGAGTAATCCTCTAGTCAAGTTACAGCGTGGGGACGCGCTGAACGTCGCGGAAAAATTAGCCTGCGCTGAATTTAGGTCGCCTGATCTCGAACGGTCGTTACTTTTAATTTAGTTTGAATTTGAATCATAAATTTTATTAATGAAATGATGAGAGCAGGACTTGAACCTACATCTTCAGATTATGAGCCTGATAAGTTACCTATTACTCTATCTCATCTTATTACCCATATGTCTCCAGCCAGGCTCCAGATGATAATGTTTCTGAACTACAATCGTGACTTACGAAGTTTTGCAAATAATTGAATTATTAATTTTCTCAGCTCACATCGATGTATTAATCTATTAATAAGTACTGCATTTTCGGGTTCCCTGTCCAAGATCAAGCTCAAAGCCAAGGTTTCTCCGACGAAGGTCAAATGCGCGGCCTCCAGCTACACCCAAAACTACCGATACACCAAAGCCCACATTGTGACAAGACACAGAGCTGCGGCGTCCAAAAGCTCTACTTCTGAAGATCTCGTGACGATCTACGTGTTGGCGCTGACTAAGGGCAAGTATTACGTCGGTAAGACAGCACGCACGAACGTCGATGAGAGACTAGAAGAGCACAAGAAGGGCAAGGGCTCAGCTTGGACGCGACTCCATCGACCCCTTCGAATTGTCGAAATCATCCGAGATGCGGATCCTTTCGACGAGGACAAGTTTACCAAGAAGTGTATGCTCAAGTACGGCGTCGAGAACGTTCGTGGAGGCAGCTACTCGCGCGTGGATTTGACTCGAAGTGAGCTTGACGCAGTGTCGCAACAGCTGCGTGGCAGCACCGACCAGCAGGCATTCCGAAATAATCATTGTATTGCTGCTTCAATACAATAGTTTACACTTAATTATTGATTTTTACAAATTGGATGACTTTTTCCAATTAGTTATTTTGTATTTACAACAAAGTACTTTATTTTTTCGTAAAATCTAGTTTTTTCTGCTTTGTTTTGCGTAAATACAGAATCGAATGGCTGTTAAAACGCGAAAACCTGAGGCGCTCGTCTATCATTTTTGATCTCACCATGGCTCTCGCCAACACCTTCACGACCAAGCAAGTCTGCAGCTACTTTTTTACTGCCAGCTTGGCGACTTCCAGTCGGCCACCATGAAGCTTCAAGACGACAACGTAACGCTTCTCGATGTGCGCGATATCTTTGATGCGCTCATCGAGAAGCATTCCGTTGTGAAAAAGTATCTTGCTGCCGACGCAAATATTGTTAAGGACGTGGACTTCAAGCGAGCGTGCGTTGTAGCCCTGTCAGGCGCCGTGGACGAGCTGACGAACGACCAGGAGCTGATGTTGCAGCCATTTGAGACGATACCCGCAATTACGACACCGGACACCAGGCACGGACGCCCACAGGGCTTTGCCGACAGAGTCTTGGCGACTAGAAAAATGCGGCGCGGTGCAAAGAAGGTATTTGATGGTGTGCTTATCATCCCGCCGACGTCAAACACCGTGGAGCGTCTTTTTAGTGTGGCGAAACATACTCTTTCCCACCATCGCCAGCGTATGCTGCCTATTCACCTTGAAACCGTGTTGTTCCTGAAGATGAATCGGCGTTTCTGGGACGCAAACACTGTAGCAGCTATCGTGAACGCAAAGTAATGTGCAGTGCTGTACATCTAAGTAGTTAATTTTCCTATACTATTGATGTCAATTACTACTATTATTTATTTCTTAAGTTGTAGTTTTTGTAGCAATAGCTTATTTTGGCATGGACCTTCAATATGATTGCAATTGTATTATCGGAATGCCTGCCGACCAGTGCTTCGTGTGCGGAAGTAAGAGCCACTTTGCCGCGCAGTGTCCAGCCAAGAAAGCTGGTGTTGTAGTCGAGGACGATGCCGAGGCGGCGCTCGAGTGTCTGCGCTGCGGTCGTGACAGCCACACGGCCGAGTCGTGCTACGCTAAAAGCCACGCCAACGGGGCAAACTAGTGTCTGCGGTGTGGCCGTGAGGGCCATGAAGAAACGTCGTGTTACGCCAGGACCCACGCCGTATTGGGTGAGATCATCGAGCTAGGCGACGAGATGTCGGTCAGTGAAGGAGAGGACAAAGACTCGATCAGTGACGACGGTGGAGAGAACGAGAAGACACTGGAATGTCTTCGCTGTGGGCGAGGCGGCCACTCAGCCGACTCGTGTTACGCAAAAAACCACGCGAATGTGAAATGTGGTGCCTCCGTTGTGGTCGTGAAGGTCATGTTCACAAAACGTGCTACGCAAAGACCCACGCAACATTGGGTTCGCTACCACGGTCGTAACGGGTAGGGCGAAATACTTGTGAGTCCGTGATCGATTGAAAGTTTTATATGAATACAGTAGATGGATAAAATATCCTTTCGTAGCCAGGGATGCCGAAAATAAATTGGTGCCGCAGCTATTGCAATAAGAAAGCACCAATTATTTATTGGAGGAGGAAGACCAGTTATTTATTTTCGCTCCCGTTGTAGCACCAATAATCTTTTGGGCGGTGTTTAATCGGCCTTACATTCTTTGATACTTGTGCCCTCGCTGTGTACCAATATTGCTGCACCAATAATCTATTTTCGGAGTTGAGGAAGTTCAATAATCTATTTTGGTCTAGTCAGTTCTCTAACCCAATTATTTATTTTCCGCTTTGATTAGCAATAGATAAAAATGCAATATTCGGCTTCTATAGTTATCACGCACATAAACTTGTGACAACCCATCCACGAGTGCTACATGTACGTAAATGTATTTCTGTGCAAGGGCCTTAGCTTTGGGAGCGCTTGATCTGAAAATGACAGGAAGCGTCTCCATGATTGGAAAATTGTAGCTCGGTTGGGGTTCTTTGGTTGCATTGCTTTAATTTAGTGCTGTTAAATCATCCATCGACTCATCTTCGTCATCCTCTTCGGATTCGTCGTCGCGAAGACGGTATTGTAATAGTACAGGATATATTGCTCCAAGCGCTCGTTCTCCATCGGCGGAAGACTACCACATTCAAGCACACAGTAACCATCCGTAAGTGATGCAAAGAACACAATGCAACAAGCGTCTCTGCTGTCGCACCTCACACCCAGTAATTACGAGTTTTCCCGAAATGAAGATTAACAAGGTGCACTTGGGGCGCAGCATGCGATAGATAAGTCCTGGGAACAGCTCCGGTTCGTACTGTTTTCAAGCAAACGTGGAAGATTATCAGAGGATCAGCACACTTAGCAAAAAATGCTACAATGGGCTTACCGTGCTAAAGCGCAGATGGTCTCGCGCCAGGCCTTCCAAACGAACTCTAAAGCACACATCCGCCGATCCCACCACGTTGCGAATGGTGAACGGACTGTTATCACTTGGGAACGACACTTTCTGCAGCACAAACATATCAGAAAAGTAAGAATTGAAAAGAAGAGCAGGTAGTTAGATACCTTCAAAATTGAGACAAGCTTCTCTGCAGCCAGCTTGGCGTCTGCTACGCTCGTGGCACCGATCACTACAAACTGCAAAACTGATCAACACTCAGTTTAAAGCTCTAGATATAGCACGTACGTACCTTTCCGCTCCTGTACAGCAGCACTGTGGCCCGAGGCGCCTGGAAGCGCATTACCAGCGCACTGAAACCCTGTCATAGTAATATTATGCTCTGTTTAGCCACAATAACAGTATATATGATGAGATTAATGCTGGTTACTCGAGGTGCGTAGTCGGCATTGCGCACGAGCAGCGCGAGTTTCTTGATGTCGACGCGGTCGTTGACAAAACCGCTACCGAGAACGTTTCTACGCGTAGATAAGACAGCACAGAGGTAAGGTAAAACAGCTATGAGTTAGAGAATAGCACTGGGTTTACGTACACGACGCGGTAGGCCACACCTTCCTCTGCGAGCTGCGCACGAGACCACGCCGTGTCGTCGTCCTCGTCGCCGCTGCTGCTCCAATTGCTGACGCTCATGGCGGGATAATTAAATTAGGAAATTTCATTGGCTGTCACTAAAACCATGTTTCAGTAGGCGAAAAAGTTTGTTGATGCTAACGAGCTGATGAAAATCCTCTCTGGGCTTTTAAATTAAAATTAAAAGTTTTAATGATGCAAGGTTCGGAAATTCTGCCTTAATTGGAGTCGCGAGGCAGAAAAAGAAGTAGCAAGCTGATCCCGTAACCATCGACGACAAACACAGCAGCCACGATGGCAACCAGAACGTTTCCAAACATTCGTGTCATAACATAGCACATGCGCGCTGATATTGGTGCGCCACCATGCACCGAATGCGTGTCGCGCTGTCAAACAGCTAGAAACGCGAGAGCGTATTTACAAGATTTGCATGGTGTGTGAGCTGGGCTCAGTTCTGCTTTGCGAAGGACTGTCATTAGCAAACTTCCTCGCTCCAGCCCAGCTACCGATCGACGCCTCACTGCCAACATCGTCACCAACCCTTCCACTTTAAATCCATGCAAACCGCCCTCATCCTTGTCGCCAAGCAGACTGCGCTCGCGCTAGCACCGCGCGTTATGTCCATGACCCCAGCTCTTCAGGTCGCCGTCAAGAGCACGCAGCGTACACTAACCACGCAAGCGCAGGAGAACCGACGCCCCGTTCTTTTCCGGTACGGCCTTGGTAATTAAAAAACGACAAACTTGTATTGGATCTGTCTAACTCTATCCTGTAGTAAGGACGACGAGAAGGAAATGCGCAAGCTGTTGCGAAAGTTGCATCTGCAGGCATGCTACAATGACAAGACCGGTTTCCGCAACCAGGTCGAGCACGATAAGCAAACCCTCGGCGAGATACCGGGTCTCGTGCCTGGAGTGGACCTGACGCAGGAGCAAGTGGATGCACTTCTGAACTGGAAGCACCTGCACTAAGGTGACGAGGACTCATGACCTTCGCGAAGGACGGGGGAAGACTGGTGTTCTCTAGCTCTTGACTTTGCAAGGAGTCACGTCAGCTTCAGCGCCTCAGTCATCGCCTGCCTTCCCAAACTCCGATCGGGTTCACCTTCGGCCCCGAGCGGCAGCGTTGTAGTTCCAGGGCCTCGCCTGCACGTACGTGTCCACACATCTCCGCTCTCCTCGCGACGCGGACCCCAACGACGATGCTTTACGTCTGGTAGCAGCATCCTACAACTGATTTTGGCAGTGACCCATCATCTTGTAGCTTTTTTCGATCTAGCTGATCGACTCGGAAATCAATAGATTTTCAGCATGACCGCGAAAGTGGCATTATTCCTGTCCGTCTAGATGTAGTGATTGACACGCTCAACGTGGCATCCGTACTGCACGACTATGCGTGCAGCCCTAAGAAAGATCGTTGACCACTCATGGCGCTGCAGCGTTTTTTGCTGGTGCCAAGTGTTATCACCGTGATGTAATTTACTGGGATGTCTTTGCTAAAGTTCACTTATTTATTCAGCAGCGATTTGGGCCACAACGCGGAGCGCAGCGTTCAAGGCATGAACAAACAGTACGAAGCTGTAGCCTATCACAAGAGCATCAAAAAGTCTTACCAGCATCCGAGCCAGCTCAGGTCAACAGGCGAGAAGAAAATCTGAATGACGCACAAGGGTACTTGAAGTTGCGCGTAAAAAGTTGGCCGTCATTTTTACTGCGACACTTTGCACCGACTAGACCTTTATTTCCGAAACACATCCGGTGCAATACCGGAATTTACGTGTTTTCTGCAGCCGTGTAAAAAGTACCTTTCAAGTCAAAACCGTAAGAAGTTTTACCGTTCTTACTAAGAACGGCGGAAGGCGTAAAATCTCGCACAAGACATTTGAAACCGTCGCTTTGCTCACAATATTGTAAGCAATAGCGCGCTTTAACTGGGACACTGATTTGATGCCAAACTGGTCAATTCTGTTGGTGCTGCAGACTTTTTACGGGCCACTGGTTGCACAAAATTGATCGGTTGCAAAAATACCGTTAATTCCGGTACATCAAATCAGGAAATTGAAAGCTGTCCCGCAGCAATCGCCCCAGCGTTTTTACGTAAAAAGATGTCTACTTGAAGCGTGCGGCGGCTCGTGTCTTTGCAGCTTGCGGCTCCAAAGGGGGAACCATAAACCGCCAGTACAGAACATCAAAAGAACTTCACCATGCTTGCCATCCGTCGTGCTGCTGCTGCCGTTCCCAAGCGCGCCTTCGCGTCGCCCGCCCAGGCCATGGGCTTCAGTGATATTAAGGACAAGGAAAAAGCCGCTGAAGCTGTCTTCTTCAAGTACGTCCTTACAAATGGCAAGTATAATTTGAAGATTAGATCTGGAGATCCTAACTTTTTGTGATTTGTTTACTGCAGCAAGCAGGACGAGAAGGCGCTGCGCAAGCTGTTGCAAAAGATGAAGGGTCAGACTGACGTCGCGGATAAGGAAGGCTCCAAGCACCACGTTGAGCACGACAGGAAGGGCCTGAAGAGCATCCCTGGCCTCAATTTGAACGAGGAACAGGTCAACGCGCTGCTCAAGTGGAAGCACCAGCAGTAGGTCGCTGGACAGGCCGCTGCCCCCATTTGTCGTCCTCGTGTCCTCTCGTCAGGCTTAAAAAAACCACCGATCTCTTTATCATTTCGACTCCAACTCGAAAACTGTAAAGCAGTCACAACAGCAACAGGAACAATCATCCAACGGTTCAACCTGTTGGTCTCGTCGACTCGCGCTTTTGTATCTTGTGCTTAGCTGCACGATCTACAACATATATTAGGGATGGGGTTACTACGAGAAGAAACGAGCGAAAGAACAGGACGGTGATAAACAGAAGCAGCAGCCGCGAACAAAGCATACGACACTACAGCATACCCCAACAAAACAATAAGAAAAACTAATTAACCGATCTGACCTCGATCCGCAGAGAGCTGTCGTGTACCCGTGTGTATTGTAACTACCGTAAGGTTTAACCCCCATTTATTGCGACCGGCCTCGACGTAGTATTTGAAGCTTGTCGCCCTGCCACTGCTGTTTTTTCGGTGTCAATAGCTGGCCGTGACCACTCCAGATTGTAAGAATGTCGATGATTTAGCTTGATAAATGAACGCGCTCAACACGACTCGAAGTTTGTAATCTCAGCCTTGACCTTGTCAAGCTCCGAAGCGATCTCGGTACGCTGCTGACGCGCGGTCTCAAGCATTTGCTTGAAGCGATTCTGACATAGGGATGGCAAGGTAAGTGAGTACACATGAGCAAATATAAAAAAGCAGTGCACAAAGAGCTTTACCTTGACGATAATGTTGGAGTTGGCGTCAACCTTGGCATTGAGGTCGCTAATGTCACGATCAGCATCACGCACAGACTTCTGAAGCCGATCGCGAATGGGTAGCAGTTTGAGGTATTCCGGATCAGTCAAGTACGCCTTCTGGCGAGGCGGAGACGCCGGTTTAGTGTCCATTCCGTCGAGGATGTCGTCCTCCAGCATGTCCACTTCTTTGTCTTCGTCGTTGTCCCGACTAGCTTGCGAGTTCAGCTGCATGGGAGACAGTCTGGGACTTGGTGTGGGTGCGAACGTAGGTGAACGCTGGACTGATGCTCGTCCGTCCGTCTGGGACTCAGCCTCAGAGCCTGCGTCTGTGGCAAGTGGCGTATTCATGATCGACGCATTGGCTGTACCTGGCACGGTGCTGCTTCCAGCACTCGGTGGTAATAATTTCTGCTTCTTTGTAGACGGCTCTTCCGACAGAGTCAAGTACTCGGGGTGCTCGCGAATGAGCTCCATCTCGTCCGTCACAGTAATTCCACCAGGATGCTCCTCGTCTGTCATCCAGTCGTAAAAATCCACCAGCTCCTCATGAACGTCTTCAACAACACCGCCAGCGATAATTTTGACTAAATCTTCTTCTACCCGAGACACATCAGGTTTCTAGCAACAACAAAAAACAACTTTTTAAGTCGCCAAAGATCACAACGAAAAAACGTTGCTGATCCTTTCAAACATACCGGAAACGGTGTGGTCTTCTTGGTTTTCTCGTACTTGCGCTTGACGACGTTGGTGTTTGGGGGTGTTACTCCGTTCGGCACTTCCTCTCGCATCTCCAGCAGCTTTTTCTCTTCCTCTTTATCCGTCACCACGAAGATCTACGGAATTGGCAGACATTGGCATATTATTCCATAGCATTCGTCAATTCGCGCTACTAAGGCCGCCATAACTTCTGTAAAAGCTTCGCACCTGTCCTATTTCGCCGCTTTTGTAGAAAAAGTTATCGTCGTAAGTCTTGTGCGTCTCCAAAATTGTCGGCAATTGCGCTGCAAGTCCGCAAGTTCAGCAGCTCACAACTATCTCAGCCTGTTGGTTGCTTATTGCAGCTAATAACGCACCGATTTTTGCAGGATACTTCTTGCCATTCACATGCAGCGTAAAGTGTTTGTTATCCGCTGGAAAAATACATCGAAACAGGGCCGCAATTTATCAAACCCCGAAAACTTCCGACTTATTTCCCCGCTTCTACCGTGTAAAAACGCCCAAGAACAGCGAGCACGCACCTCCTGCCACCATGTCCACGTCCGCCGAGTCGCCATTCGCGATACCTTCGCGCACCTCCTGCGCCAGGCGCTTCGGAAGCTGCAGAAGGTATTGTTCCATCTTGCTCTACACAATCGAAGGGTTACGCAGAGTACCTCGCTGCCACCCTGTGTGCACCACATAACTTGTCTCCAGAGTAAACAAAACCACCACTCTGCTTAATGTGTGTTCACTCACACCAATAAAAAACGACCCTTTACCTTGGTCACTTCCGCAGTCGCCTTCAAGCCCGCACTCAAAGTGATGGCTGGCAAGCTTCAGGTGACGAAGGCGCAAGCGGTGGCGGACGATGAGAAGCGTCCTCTTCTCAAGGACATACATGTGTCTGTGAATCGCCACGATCCTTCTTCTAGCGCGCTCTCGGGCCTGGGCGACCGGTACCCGTCTCAGGATGCAACTTGCATCTCCTCGGCTCTCTTCTCGTGGGTGACGCCGCTCATGGAACTGGGCAACCAGCGTCCGTTAGAGCACGACGATTTGTATCTTCTAGACCCAGCCAACCGTGCGCACGAGGTGTCTACAGATTTCCAGGAGGCCTGGAAGAAGCAGTGCAGCAAACCCGGCAGCAAACCCAGTCTAACCTGGACTCTGGCATCTTGTTTCGGTGCGCAGATCGCCAAGGCTGGTCTGCTAAAGCTGATCCATGACTCTCTACAATTCGTAGGGCCTATGTTGATCAAAGAGATCATTGCCTATCTTCAGAACCCAGACGCTCCTCTGAGTGAAGGTCTTGTCTATGCAGGCATTGTGTTTGTGTCGGGCGTGATGCAATCATTCCTGTTGAGAAACTACTTCTTCCATTGCTTTGAGGCAGGTATGAGAGTGAGGTCCGCTGTGTGCACTGCAGTGTACACCAAGAGCTTGGTGTTGTCTGCTGCGGCGAGACAGAAGAAGACGACGGGAGAGATCACGAATCTCATGAGCATCGATGCCCAGAGACTACAGGAGCTCTCGACGTATATCAACAGCGTGTGGTTCTCCATTTTCCAGATTGTGGTGGCCTGTTATTTGCTGTGGAAGCAGATCGGCCCCGCCACGTTCGCTGGTGTGGCTGTGATCATCTTGATGCTACCAGTCACTGCGGGGATTTCGAAGCTGATGCGACGATTGCAGCTGAAGCTTATGGAGGTGAAGGATGAACGGATCAAGATTTGCAACGAAGTGTTAGCTGGCATGAAGGTGATCAAGTTGCAAGCGTGGGAGCACTCGTTCACCAAGCGCGTGCTGGAGTACCGAAGCGAGGAGCTCAGTAAGCTGCGTACGTACATTTACGCGCGTAGTGGATCCATGACGCTCTTCTCGGCGATACCGTCGCTTGTTACAGTGGCAAGTTTTTACACCTTTGTTAAGCTGGGCAACACGCTGGATGTGGGCACTGCGCTGACGTCGCTGGCGCTGTTTAATATTCTCCGTTTCCCACTGTTCATGCTGCCACAAGTGCTGAACTCGATTGTCGAGGCTAGTGTGAGTATTGACCGCTTGAGATCGTACTTCCAGGAAGAGGAACGAGAACAGGTGGGGCCTGGAGATCTCGACGGCGTGGGTGTTCGTGTGAACAACGCTGATTTCATGTGGGACACAGCACCAAAGACGTCGCCAACTTCAGACGCTTCGACAGTATCGAAGGAAGAGGACAGCTTGTTGCAGGAGGACTCGATCTTGGACAAGGAAGCCTTGGGAGGGGACAGTCTGCCTGTTCTGCAGAGTGTATCGTTGGAAGCTCGTCCCGGTGACCTGATTGCTGTGGTTGGTCACGTGGGTGCCGGTAAATCAACGCTTCTTAGTGGAATTCTGGGCGATGCCCGATGCAGTCGCGGTGACGTGAGTCTACGGGGATCTGTGGCCTATGTTTCGCAGCAGCCGTTCATTCAGAACGCTACTGTTCGTGAGAACATTTGCTTTGGCCTCCCGTTTAACGAGGCGAAGTATGCCGAGGCGCTACGTGTTAGCTCTATGCAGAAGGATCTGACTGTGCTGCCAGGAGGGGATATGACGGAGATTGGCGAGAAGGGTATTAACCTCAGTGGCGGACAGCGCACTCGTGTGGCTCTCGCTCGCGCTGTGTACCAGGATGCCGATATCTATCTGTTGGACGACATTTTGTCTGCTGTTGACAGCCACGTTGGCCACGACATCTTCAAGGAATGCATCAAGACTTGCCTCAAGGACAAACTTGTGGTGCTTGTTACGCATGGCTTGACGTTTCTGAGCGAGTGTGGCAAGATTGTGGTGCTGGAAAACGGTGTGATTATGGAGAATGGCTCCTACGAAGACCTGATGGAGAAGGATGGTGGCCTTCTCATGGATCTTGTGGCGAAGTACAAAGACCAAGACGCACAGCAAGATTCTCCCACGATTGAAGATGAAATCTCGGTGGATGAGTTGGAAGAGGATGAAGAAGACAACCCGACGCCTGAACGTCTTGCTCGGAGAATGAGTCGCTCGTCTGTGCGCAGTGAGCGTTCGCTGAGTGAAGCAGGTATGGAAGCGCAGCTGATGACCGACGAGGATCGATCTGTGGGCGACGTGGCGTGGCAAGTTTACAAGACCTGGATCATGGCGTTCGGCGGTATTTTCGCTGGTCTCGTCGTGATAGTCATCTTCATCGCCACTCAGTTTGTTAACCTGCTGTCGACATGGTGGCTTTCGTTCTGGTCGGAGCACTCTCAACCTAAGGACGGCCCTGCCGACAAGGAGTCAGAGATGTTTTACGTGTACATCTACATGGCTCTTAATCTGGTATACGCTGTGGCTCTGTACATCCGTGCTATTACGACCTACAAGGGCGGTTTGCGTGCGAGTAAGTCGCTGTTCCAGAACCTTCTTGCTCGCATTCTACGTGCCCCTACTTCGTTCTTTGACACGACGCCTACCGGTCGTATCGTCAACCGTTTGTCCAAGGACGTGTACACCGTTGACGAGAGCATTCCTGCCACTTGGAGTATGCTCCTCAATACGTTTATCAGTGTGTTGGTGACGCTCGCGACTATCTCGTATGTGACGCCGATCTTCATGGTCATTCTGTTGCCTGTACTGGTGGGGTACTACATTTCACAGCGATACTTCATCAAGTCGTCGCGTGAACTGCAGCGTTTGGATTCTATCAGCCGTTCTCCCGTGTTTGCTTTGCTGTCCGAGACGTTGGACGGCTTGCCGACGATTCGTGCCTACCGTGCGGAGACCCAATTTTCGACGAAGAATGAGGAGTTGATCGACCGAAACCAGCGCGCTTACTTTCTTAACTTTGCAGTCAATTGCTGGCTAGCGCTTCGTCTCGAATTCGCAGGTACGCTTATTGCAGCCTTTGCTGCTTTAACTGCCGTGTTGGCGCACAGTTCAGATCCAGAACGCGGAGCAGCTTTCGCTGGTCTTGCAGGCGTCTCTCTTACGTACGCGTTTAGCGTCACCCAGTCGCTTAACTGGTCTGTTCGGATGCTCAGTCAGCTTCAGACGCAGATGGTTTCAGTCGAGCGTATCAAGAACTACACCGTCATGGACGTGGAAGCAGAGCTCACTAGTGTGGGTAAGCTTCCTCCGGCTCAAGAGTGGCCTTCAGCTGGAGCTATCGAGTTCCGCAATGTCAATCTGCGATACCGTCCCGGTTTGCCGCGTGTATTGCGTAACTTATCGCTCTCGATCCGCCCTCAGGAGAAGATTGGAATTGTGGGTCGCACAGGTGCTGGCAAGTCGAGCCTCGTTGTGGCTCTTATGCGTCTGGTGGAGTTGGACAGCGGCTCTATTGTCATTGACGGGCTGGATATCAGCACCATCGGACTGCACGAGCTACGCAACAAAATCTCCATCATCCCGCAGGACCCCGTACTCTTCTCAGGAACGGTGCGCAGCAACGTTGATCCGTTTGACCAGTACACGGACGAGCAGATCTGGACGTCACTACGTCGAGCTCACCTCGCGCATGTGGTGTCGGCGCTGGATGGCCCTGTGGATGAGAAGGGCTCGAATTTCAGCGTGGGTGAACGGCAACTACTGTGTATTGCTCGAGCGTTGCTCAAGCGCTCCCGTATCATCCTCATGGACGAAGCCACCGCGTCCATCGACACGGAGACAGATCGTAAGATCCAACGCAGCATCCGCGAGGAGTTCCGGGACTGCACTTGCCTCACGATCGCGCACCGTATCAATACGATCCTCGACGCAGACCGCATCTTGGTTATGGAGCGTGGGGCAGTTGGAGAATTCGATACTCCCAAGGCGCTACAGAAGAAGCAGGACGGCTTGTTCAAGGCACTTGTGGAGCACTGGAAGAACGAAGGTAAGTAAGCCTCAACATGCATTCTACACGCTTGGAAGTGTCCTACGAGGGGTGCCGTGGACATTTATAAATGCAAAACAATACATGATTCGATGATTCCTTTCGGGCGGATATTTTGAGCTAATCTGTTACAGAACACGTGAAGCTGAAGACTCAAGGACGTTATGACTGTGAACACTGAAGACGAGGAATGTGATGCTGGACAAGACGTGTGCTCAGATGTGAATGAAGCAGTTTATCTCCTGACCATGAGAGATCCTGTAGTGTTTGACCATGCAACGTTGAAGTGGAAGTGTGCCATTCCTACTAAGACGAGGATTGAAACGCGTTTTGGCAAGGTACGTTAAGGCAATTGCTCCATATTTGAGCTAGCTGATTGTTAACGGAGTGGAAAGGTTGTTTGCTTGGTAGTTCGCAGCCACGATGGAGCTTTAGTCTGCTCGCACCCGTCCGGCACAGCCTACTTAACGGTTGGCTGAGCTTAATCGTTCTGTGGAGAGCTGCGAGCTAACTTTTTGTCGTGATTCCGCTACAGGGGTTCAACATCGTGGATACTCGTGAGGTATCTAGCTCCACTCCGAAATTTCTAACCTTCGCCAAGTTTTCTAGATGCTCTTGATGAATGGCAGGGTAGTTTTAAGGATTCATCGATGGTGTTGTCCACTGCATATGACAACGCAGCTGAAGGAAGAATATTCGAGTCAAAAACCTCTAAACCAGTCCGAGTTCTAGACCTTCGAGGTAGTCACGTTGATTTGGAGATCGTGACACAACTCAGTCGAGGTCTTGCAACCGATGTGAGCCAACTTCATTGTGTTTGATATTAAAAGCTAAGACTGACGACGTATTTATTGAAGCGCTTTATAACGACGTTGTCGTTGAGTGGAAATCATCTTGAGGATGGCGACATTGCTCTGCTGGCTAGCGCATTGATACACAATGGCTGTTTGGTAGAACTCACACTCAGCTATAATGTCATCGGAGAGATCGGATCAACCGCGTTAGCCAAAGCTTTAGCGACGAACTCGCGTCTTCAAGTGCTTGATTTAATGCACAACCGGATCGGTAAAGACGGCATCACTCCATGGCTAGGGGATACCATGCGCGTCAACTATGCACTCCGCGAACTCAAACTCAGTCATAATGCGATCGGAGACCAGAAAACCGCTGAGCTACTTCAGTCATTAGCACCAAAACCTTTAACGGAGGAAGAAAAACTCAAAGCTTGCCTTGCCAATCGAAGACACACGACAATGCCCCATAAATCGCCAGAGGCTCAAACAGATAGCGAACCGTTCAACTCAACATTGAGATCTTTATTGCTAAGCAACACTGGCATATCGGACGAGGCTTCGACACATCTTGCGCATATGCTGAGCCACACGCGATCTCTGACGCACTTGGACATCTCCTGCAACAATTTCACAAGTGAAGGAAACGTGAATATTGCTCAAGGGATGCAGCGAAATGCAACCTTACGATATCTGAATTATCGTGAGAACAAACTGGATGAAGTAGCAGCTCTTGCAATTCTACGTGCGCTCAAAACTTGTTCCTTTCTGGAGACTGCTCTCTTTCAAGACTGCTTTGGAGGTGAATCGACTGTGGGAAGTGCATTAGGCCAGCTCCTGAGTACTGCAGACTCGCTTGTTTCCCTCGATTTGGTGAGTTTTTTTCCACAGCAATAGTTGTGAACTCCATCTGATCATGCAGTTATACTACAGAGCCACTGCTCTTTAGAACCTCCTGGCGTTGTAGATTTCTACTACGCTCTCGCTGAGAATACCAGTCTTCGTAGTATTGATCTGGTAAGAACACTCGACCAGTAACTTATGTGATTTTTATTCTTTGACTCAGGTTGTCTGGACGTTGTATTAATAGACGTGCTCAGGTCTCAAATCGGACAGCGCCGCAGGAATTCTGGCAAAATCACTTCAACAAAACTCCACGTTGACATTTATCAATCTAGCCTACAACGAAATCACCTTACGAGGGTGCAAAGTACTTCGAGATGGCGTTGCAGGTCGAAGTGAAACGGCAGCTCGACTGGTCATGTCGTTAGAAGGCAACTCGGGTGAAAAATGCCCCACTGGCACCGTTATCACGGGCGGAACGCGACCTGTGAGGCCACAGCTCGTCAACTAGAAATGTCCAGCTGTTGCTGTTGCCGTTGCCTTGATTCAAACAAGTTGATTGGGCCAAGTCCCAAGTTGCATACAATCTACTCGTAATTGAAGTTGACCCACTTTGCTGAACTGATGCGTCCAAATTGGCAAAGAGGTGTGTGTGTGTTTATGCGTTGCAGTTTGCTGGACCTGATTTTATCATTGTGCGTGTACGAATCGTGGGAACAGCGATCGTAATGTACGGAAGCTGGTCGGGGGAGCTGCAATTTGGAACCAGCAAATATAAAACCTTTAGTAACATAACTGTAGCTTGCAGCATTTGCAGCTCTTGTATAAGTGCGGGGAGGGGGGCCAGGCCGGATGTGACAGTCGAACCGACATGCATCGACTGTCGATGCATCGGCAAGCTGTTGATTGCAATTGTGACCAGCACCAGTGGTGCCACCAGTGGTGCCACCACTGGTGCAACCAGCATTAGTTGAAACTTGTTCGAGGGTTGATTGCAAATGTGACCAATACCAGTGGTACACCAGCTTGGTGTACCTAGCTTACCAAGGGCAAATTATTCTTGCTACAACGATGCTGCAATAAGTCGGGAAACCTTCACTCACCGACCCGTTTTCTTCTGCGATGCAATGTGTGCTGGTCCTACTGTACCTTAGAGATCCGGCACCAATTGCACCTTATTAATACAAAGCACTGCAAGCTTACGAATCGTCTTCTCCAGTCCGACGATGCGACACCCGTTAAGCAGTGGAAGGCGTACATGTACAAGGTTGCTAAAAGCGATTTGATATTTGACTTCGCTAATGTACATTTTCGGTAGCCAAGGTTAGCTAATCAGGGATGCCGAAAAATAAATTGGTGCTGCAATTATTGCAATAAGAAAGCACCAATTATTTATTGGAGGCTTTGTAAAGAGGAATTCCAATTATTTATTTTCGCTTCGTTGTAGCACCAATAATCTATTGGGCCAGCCATACATTCTTTAGTACTTATGCCCTCGCTGTGTACCAATATTGCTGCACCAATAATCTATTTTCTGAGTTGAGGAAGCTCAATAATCTATTTCGGTCTTGCCAGCTTGATTAGCAATAGATAAAAATGCAATATTCGGCATCCCTGTAGCTAATGCAAGCTAGATCGGCACGCGCCGCACTCGCACCGTGAAAAGTGGCCACAAGAGAAGTCGTCAAACGCGAGGGCTATCTCCTGAACTTCTTCATCCGAAGTGAGAGATGCCGACGTCGACAAGCGCTCAAAATTGCTGGGAGATAGCGATAGCGAAGACGTTGAAGACGTCGCCGTGGACGAGTGTATAATGGACAAATCTTTGCCCAAGCTGTTGCTAGACACGAACATCGTAAAGACCTTGCTAACATCTTCTCTCATCCTGGAGCAGCCGAGGTTCCCGTGGTTCACTAGAGACGCCTTCACTGTGTTGAGCATACGCAACAATGCAGCTCGAGTGCCCTCCACTCCTGTTGGGCAACCCCTGCAGAACAGCGAGGCTCTAGGAAAGTGGTGTTTGATTACGTTACCCAGCCACCTGCACTCGGAATTGCACCGATGGCCAAGTCGTAGAGCCAACACTAACCTCCGGCGCAGGTCGCGGTATTTGTCGAAACTCCGAGAAATTGTCCATGCCGTGGTCTCATTCTTGGAGGTTTGGTAGATCATGTGCAGTTCGTATTGCACATTGCGCTTGCCCAGTCCGTGCCGGGTGTCGACGGATGAAGACATTTCGAGCGTCAGGTGCTCGAGCCAAGCCACCGATTCGGGTAGAGCCGACGGTGTCGTTGACAGTTGTCGGGCACTTGCGAACATTTCAATTCTTGAAACAGCGCTTCGCCTCGCCGGTTTGGAGTAAATTGAGGAATGACGAAGGTAAGCAGGTAGGCATTTAAGCGATATGCGGAGCTGCACCCCACACTTACGCGTCAATCCCGTGCGTTGAGCTTCGTGCTCATAATCCGGAGGACATAGAGTGTAGATGATCTGGTCCACCCAACTTCGATTGCCTGCACGATTGCGCGCGCGTCAGCAGGAGCGTCATTGTTGGGCAAACAATGTTGGCATCAGCTTGGCGTTTTTATGCTTTTCCGGTAGAACGTGGAACTTCGATTCGTCTGCGATTTGCTTTCGAGCAAATTTTCTGCCAGCGAGAGTCTCGAGCTTGACTCGCGTCCAAACATAAGCTCGGGAAAACGCAGCAGTACAATCAACGTGTACCTCGCCGTCACCGTGAGACTCTGGCGTACGATGTGTACGGTACAGTACATGTACGTTTGCCCACCGATACTCGCGAATTTTTCCACCGAAGTTTGACTGTCACGATGCGGTTTAAGCTAAACATTAACGACGTTTCTCATTTCCTACAACTTAACATCCGTATTGGAAGCGTTATGACTCACCGCTAATGATTAAACAGGTAGGGAAAAGATTGGAATTACAGTACAGTACTCAAAACATTGCAGTCCAGGTATTTATGTTGTACTTCTTTGTTGCGGCAAGCGCACACTCAACTCGAATTATACAAGTGCTGTTCCGGTACTTTATTACACTGTACGAATATCAAGCGCTCCCTTTTGCCTTAAAAGCACAAGCATGAAGCTTGTTCATCTGCAAATTTGTTCTTCAGGTTGACTCCACAGAGGACACTGGATTGGCCTGAGAATGTAGCAAGTACAAATACACAAACTTGGCTGTAGCTACATGTAATACCGTATAACGATTGCCATATCCTGCAAATTACCATCACCGGGAACCACCTCGCCGCAATCTGGCTGAAGTCGGGTCTTCTGTATATCTATTGGTTAAAACAAGTAATTTATCTCGAGAGCCTCAAAAATCCTTCGAACGTCTAGCAACCAAACAAACAAAATGGCAGCGGAGTCCCGCATGAACGTCTTAATGGAGGGGTCCATTCATCAGACCTTCGTACAGACTGCATAAATTCGGTCTGTGAATACTGTGAGGGCATACACGATCAAGCAGGCCGAGTACATACAAGATCAAGCAGGCCGAGTACAAGCAGTGGTGTGATGACAAGGGCGACGCATTCCGTGATCTCACAAAATACATTGTTACCGGCGCTAAACTGGACCTGTGTCCGAAAGAAACGGTAATTGGACGTGCCAAGCGCAACAACCGTCGGAAAGAGGATAATGTTCAGGAGCAGCAAGCTTCCGGTGAGGGGGAAATCCAGTCCGCAAGGGCCGAAATGATAGGAAAAGCGGTTGTGAACGGCTATATAGCGGCAATAGTGGACTTATGGCAAGCAACAGCAGAAGCGCTCTGGGGTCAATAGCCATCCGTCTCCGCGTGACGACGCAGTCACAGCACTAGTGAAGATGGTGCAATTTAATGAAGGAGATCGCAAGCGCAAAAAAAATGCCGATAGGGAGTCGACACTTTGTTAGACGGATACATGTACACAACCATCGATAAAATTCAGAGCATTGCATCATACCTTTGGATTGTGAGACGAGACCATGGTACCTATTTGCGGAACCTACTTGCATTTTTCTCTCTCGTTATGCTCTTATACGAGGAAAGCCAGCCAGAAAAATGGAACTGGCAGATCTGCACACCGTTAGGCTCGAAAACGAAGGCTATTGTCCATGCCGTGCATTGGTCTTGGTGATGAAACAAACCAATTTGGGCACATTGAAGTCGGTGCGAGCATGCGAAATAAGAGCGTGAGAATATGTCCACATGGGCTCTTTGGGCTTTATCTGTTTTGGAGCTGGCATATGGATAACGAGAGTATACCAGACTATTCCACGTCTAAGTCTTGGTACTGCCAGTGAAGAGCTGGCAGCGATATAGGGAGGGTGATTGCGTGGATGACACTGCTGACAGCGGAAGCGAAGGCGAAACTGAGTTAGTAAACATTGAAAATGATTCTGAAGTTGTTACTACGGATAATGTTGCTGGTCATAACATTGACCGTAACAGCAGAATTAGTGTTACTACTGGAGGTAGAGGTGGTGGTGGTCACGGTAAAAATCAACAAGGCCCTGTTCCGCAGGTACAAATTCCAGCGGATTGAGGCCATTTCAGCGGAATTTTACCATCCAGCGGATCACTCAAAACTCTGCGTGCTCCGAATGCGGATTCGAGAGCAAATCGATTCGAAATCTTCTATCCTCTATCCGCCCGAATTCGGTCAGATAGAGTTTTATTTTAGCGAGTGGACTGACAAAGCCCTGTAATAGCAAATATGATCTGCGTGGAATAGCCTCGCAGACTTTTATACATTGTGCACGTGCTGGGCATTACTGTAAATTGTTCAGTGGTGTAAAACTAGCTACACTACGACCTCACCGTATCTTCCAGCAAGAGTCACAAGGTAGTTCTGCCACATCATCGATGCTATTTCATCTCGAAGCTTCTTCATATCGCTGTCGTCCGTAGCGTCCGTATGTGTGTCCCCTGCGTCTTCTACTTCGTCGCTTACGTTTTCGGTTTCCCTGGTGGACCCGTCTGAGTCTGAACATTCATCGCCATGGCGACGAATGAAGTTGAAAATTGCGAACGCGGCCTGTATTAGACCTATCTGGTCTGCAAGCGCATATGAAGTCATGCGTAGCAGAATTGGAAACTTGAATTTGATAGCTCCGTACGCTCTTTCGATAACGTTTCTCAGCGATGAATGACGCAGATTATACAACTCCTCTTTTGTCTGTGGTTTCTGCTGACCATCGCCGAACTCTTTAAGATGATAACGTGTTCCTCTATAAGGAGTCATTGTGTAGCTGGTTAACGCGTAGCCAGCATCTCCTAAGTAGTATTTACCTACACAGGCCGCATCAATAGGAAAATTATGTAAAGTTTTTTTCATGACAAGTGAGGTTACGTACCTTTCGGGATATGAAAATTGTGACTAACAGCATCTTTTAGTACTCGACCGTCATGTGCAGAACCTTCCCAGCCAGGGAGGATATACACAAATTCCATTGCAAAGTTACACGCCCCAAGCACGTTACTGGAGTGAAAACCTTTTCTGTTTCTGAACCGCGGCGCAATTGAAGCGGGAGGAACCACTGGGATGTGAGTTCCATCTACAGCTCCCAAGCAGTTTTTGAAGTAGGGGAAGAACTTTGCAGATTGCTGAATCTCGACGGGGGTTGTACTGTTGGGGAGACAAACGAATTTATCCCATCGAGCCTTAATTGCTGCTAAACATTGCCGAACAATCCTGCCTATTGTCGCCGGCCCATGTTGAAATCGATCTTGTGCTGCTCGATTACGTTTTCCGGTAAGTATGAACAGGAAAATTAGTAAGCGCTCTCCGCTGTGAATTCTGGACGTTGATGGTAGCAATCGGGTAGTTTCTAATTCACGAAGTAGCAAATGAAAAGTTTGTACACTCATACGAGCGACATTCGAGAAGCGTATCGGACTTCGACTGTTTAACAGCTCCTCGTAGTACATAGCGCCGCTTAGTATCGATGTACAGCAACCCTCTTTTGCAAAATGAGCTCGAATATACGACCAGTACGACGTTAGTCCTGTCATAACGAGCACAATCTGATCTTCTTCTCCGTCATCCGATATGTTGCCTTCCTCATTGGATGCGTCCATAGCACAATTAGGGAATGGTTCGATGAGCATTCTGGATGAAATTGTCGGCATCATAAGCCAATAATAGAATATAAAAACAGGTATTGCACCCACAATAATATCTTTGCGCTAAAACTAAAAATATCCAAACTCTCAACCAAGGTTTCTTTTTGGAGAGTCTGTTTTTTTGGGAGGGCCTACGATTCATTGCTGGACCCGTTTCAGTTGTCGAAAGCCAACACAGCTCCGGCATCATCAGCTTTGTGAGCTATGACATTTGGCTGGACTGAAGACCTTACAGCTCGCTTCATCAACGCTGTCTTAGATGAAGTCGTGCGGCTTGGTGATTCATACAATGGAAACTTCAAGAAAGCGAATTGGAATCGCATTGTCAGAGCATTCAACGACGGGCTATTGACCGGCCAGACACGAGATCGAAAGCAACTGCAGAGCAAGATTGCAGAGCTGAAAAAGAAATACAGGACATACGCTGCAATGAAGGCAAACAGTGGGTTTGGGTGGGACCCCACCACAGGGATGCCTACGGCTCCAGATTCTGTGTGGGACGACTTAATCGCTGTGTACCCTCAAGCAAAAGAATTCAAAAGCAGACCTCTCTTTATGTACCACGAACTGGACATAATTATGTCTCGCACCGCTGCAACCGGTGCATTCGCTGTTTACGATGAGCATATTATAAGCCTTGCACGACCGGCACCGTCGTCTCTGAGTGGACTAAGCAACGACTCCGGCGATGAAGGTTCGACTGACGATAGAAGTGCAGCAGAACGAGAGGCATGCAATGTCGAGCAACAATACAGATCTCAGAACATATCAGGGCTCAATCGCAATATCGATAACGACAGTGGAGGGTCAGAAACAACTGATAGAAGTCGATCCTCTCGCCGTCAAAGTACAGATTACGTGTCAATTGTTGGACCTTCACCTAAACGACTTAAGACCACTGGGGAAAAAATGAGCGATTCGATGAGAGCTATGGCTGACGCGCAGAAGGTGATTGCGGCCTCTATCAGTACTCGACACATCAAAAGCCGACAGCTTACCTGCGCGGACGAAGCAATTAAAATCTTTAAGGATATGTTTACGGACGAAGTCCCAGTTCACCAGCGCTTCAGGTTCATTAAGCTACTAGCAACTCAACCGAACGCGGCAACCATGTTTTATGGGATGGACGACGAAAGCCGCCGATATATGGTAGAGCAGGACCTGCTGACGGACAATTCAGACGCAGATTGAATCTGAGATCTTTTTGCTCATCTCTTTTTCTAATAAACTTTATATTCTTTTAAAATTTCACGTATCATATTGCAGAGTTTCGTTACACGGCAAATAGATTAAAATCTGGGTGTTCCGCATGCGGTTCCAGCGGATTCTCCGAAACAGCGGAATGTCTCAACCCAGAGGAAAAGCAAATCCGCTGTTCACCTCTAGAGGTTTTGCGGAACAGGGCCAAGTCTGGTCGGGCGATATTTCTGACGAAGACGATATCGAACTCGAAATGTCATCCGGAACTGAGTCCAATGTGGGTAATGTGCAAGTTAAAAAGAGGTATCGCTGGCTTTTTCTAACACGCCATATAAAAAATCATACTGATTTGGAACGATGAGAGCGATGTAAACGGTCATCGGATCGTTCACGTGTTTCCCGATGCTTTAGCCAGTCTTCTGCCTACGTCTCAGTTGACAGGGACCGCAGTAGATTATTTATTTACAGTACAGGTAAATAACTCTAGTGCCACAGTTTCTACTTATCTGTGGTACATCAACGTACCGTACCGGACTACATGCTACAATCACTGTAAATACTACATCATTAGAAATTGTAAATAATCAAAATCGGTAAAAATTGCAAACATAGTTCTCCGAACCAGTGGCTGGAAATCACTACAAGTTCTGACAGCCGATGCGCGAAGCGCTCCATACAAACGCGCACCGCCTCAAGGCGGTGGATGCGGCCTGTGAAAGCGGTGTCTCGACGAGCTTGGCATCCGAAAATAAGTGCCACCGCTCTACGCTGTATCGATGGACGAAAAGAAGACAAGACATCGAAGCCGCTGCAGCCGGGAGCACTACTATTCTTCAAGGGCGTCGTGGACCTAAAGTTGCTTTTCCAGAACTAGAAAGAAAGTAAGATCATTCGAGTTTTATATATTATATTTTCTAACAAAATGCTGCTTTCTAGGCTTTTGGACTGGGTTCGTGACATGCGCAAGAACAAGGTGCGCGCTGTCACGTCGAGGTGCCTGCTCATGATGAGCGCACATTTAGAGCCACGCTTTCTTCTTGGTCGCTCGGAACAAGCTGCTGTTGAGTACCTCCGCCGTTTCCGCAGCAGAAATGGCTTGAGCGTGCGTCGTATCATGCACAAGGGTCGACGCAAGCGGAGCGAAGTGCAGGTATGTGCTAAAAAATTTTTTTTAATTTGTTGCTAAAATACTAACTTTACTATTGAGGTCGTTGCTGACGAGTTCGGCCTCGCAATGCGCCATAAGATGGAAATGTTTAGCGCAGGAACTGAGAAGTATAATCACTTCTACAATATGGATCAAACCTCCATATATATCGACATGAATCCTAAAACAACTATCACGTTTCGTGGGGAACGTGACGTTGATGTTGTGCAAGGTAATCATTTTGTTATTGTCTTATTATATAAGACTTATATACTATTGATTCTAACTGTGATCTAGGAATGTCTGAAAACTCTTTTCGTGCCAGTGTTTTTCTGTGCGCATCGGCCACTGGAAAGAAGCCGCCAGCGTTTATTGTGTTCTCTGGTGCCACAGGAGGCCCTGTTCACTGCGAGCTGCAAGCTCATCCGCTGCATAAAGCAGATGAGGTTGTGCTTACTGTGCAAAAGAATGCGTATTGTGATGAGCGCATTATGATCGAATGGGTCAACGAGGTATGCTTTTATTTTTCTTTAAATTTTGTTGTTAATACTAATATTATGAGCAGGTGTGGACTCCGTCGGTCACCTTTTGCCGCATGCTCTTGCTAGACAGCCTAAAAGTTCACAAAATGGGCTCCGTTCGCGCCAAGCTTGAGGAAGCTATGACGGGTGTAGACTTTGTGCCAGCAGGAGCGACAGGACTTGCCCAGCCGATGGATGTGTCTGTCATGCGTGTTTTTAAACACTGGTGTAGAGAGCTATACGTTCAACACCACATTACAAACGACTTTAGCTTGAACGCTAAGGAAAGACGCAAGTTAATCACGTCTATAGTGCACGAGGCGTGGAGGGCAGTTCCCCCCGAAACAATACAGCGGGGTTTTGTCAAGGCGGGCCTCGTTCCGATAGGACCACGAATGGTAGATGGCACGTTTCGTGTTGCCGAGCCACCAGCGCCGGAACTAGCATAGCATAGCTCACTCACTAAAAACTAAAAGTTTGGTGCTATTTTACATTTTTTTGTCAAGGATGGAAGCTCGTTGTAGAAGGGGTGTCACCATATAGATTTTGGTTGTGATGACTTTTTACGTTCGCGGTTGCATGAAATGCATTGGTTGCACGAAATTCATGGAGTCCGGTACTTTGGAGTCTGCTGCTTCGGTTCGTAATCCGAAGCTAAAACAGCGATGCTACACGGGACTGGTGAAAACGGTTAATTGGGCATCACACAAAAACATATTTCTTCCTGTGAGTGGTCGAGAGCATTGGAGTTTTATCAGTGTCGAGAATGCTCTCCGAGAAATCCCAACAAAACTGTACCATGCACAACTCGTCTTTTGCATTCGACGTTATCAAGAAGCTCTTAGTAAAAGAGCAAAAAGGACACGACCACCGGTAATTCGCTGTCTCCACCTATCTGGGAGTATCACATCTACAATACCACACCGCAGCAAGTCAATACTGTAGATTGTGGTATCTATTTAATGCACTTCATGGATATAACTCGTATGACAGGTCGAGAAGAAGTAGGGAGAAGAAGAAGACATTACTTGTAGGCGTCAAAAGACGAAGTGAGTACTTTATTAGTATTAGGAAGCCACCAATAGCTGTACACCAGCCATTAGTGTTTGTATAGTTTAAGCCAGTCATACCGACTTAAACAGGACCTCCTAAATCTCATTATAATATTTTGGAGTGACTAGGTCAAGGTAATCGAACTGTTTAGAGGCTACTTCAACAGCCTCCCTGCCTCTGAACATATTTTATCAAACTGACAATTCTATGTTATAACAGAGGTAAAACTTTCTTTAAAGGACTTTTCCTCAGTCCTTGAAACGCCGCCAGGAAGTCGCTTAGGCTAGCCGATCTGACTTTGCCCTGCAGTTTCTGCTAGGGAAGGAGGACGCTAAGTGACACGCCTGGTAGAAACTCAAGGATGGAGCCCAACATGTCGTCTCTACTTGCCGCTGCTACGAAGCAGGCTCCCTGGCATCGGTAGAGGCTATTTCGGTGGGCACAGAGCCCTTCCGATCTGCAAAGAGCGCTTCTTATGAGGGAGAAGAAGAAGCGGGCGCCGCGGACAGCACTGCAGCTTGCGCCAGTTCTCATCGCCACGCTGGAGGAGGGGGGGAAGGGGCTTCTCGAGCACACGTGGCCACCACTCCATCGAAGTCACTAAACTGGGGTTTTTAGTGATGATGTCATTTGTCACACAGAAACCACAAAATCTACACATTATGACACCGACTACGTGTCCAGTGACACAAATGCTGAAAGTGAAAGCGACTGAGATGTACTGGCGTATCTCTAACAAATTTGTTGTTAAGCATGGATTATTATTGATAAACTCATGTGTCTAGATAATTCGGTACTTGACCAGGGAAACCTCAACGAGGGAAAACCTTGTGCGAACAAAAAAGAATAACCCCCAGTGGGAAAAAATTCTAAAAAGAACGCAGAATATAGACACGCTTCATGCGCTTGTATTATCAGGGTTTTCTAAACTGAGTGGCCGGATCTGCTTTCAGACATTTCATCCTGAGC
>NW_003303751.1:262770-264036 GCF_000142945.1 Phytophthora infestans T30-4
CAGGGAGGCCGACATCTCCTGGATGTTTGCATCCTGGGCCTCAGCCGTGCGAGAAGCTTCGAGCCGCGTGCTACGCGGAACACCGAATTTCCGCCACGCGCTCACGCTTTCTCGCGTATAACAAGGTAAACGTGAGCCGCAGGAGTACGCGCAAGAGATGCGCACGTTGGAGACATATCTGGCAGGGAATCCTCTGCCTGAAGACATTAAGACAACAGTCTTCATGGACGGCCTGAAGGTCGGTACTGCTAGCACCCCCCCCCCCCCCGCTGCAAGCGACAACTATGGAGGAAGCGATTCGAATCGCCCTCCAAGAAGAGTACAGCCACAAGCAGGCTGGT
Source organism: Phytophthora infestans T30-4 (assembly GCF_000142945.1). Lineage (NCBI taxonomy): Eukaryota > Oomycota > Peronosporomycetes > Peronosporales > Peronosporaceae > Phytophthora > Phytophthora infestans. The sequence continues at coordinate 263,112 of NW_003303751.1, forward strand.
ACTCTTCGAAAGAGGAACATCGCCACGATGAGAATGGCGTTCCTCGGGAGGCGGAGCATCGCAGCAATGACCGCTGTTGCTCCCTGCTGTCACGCAGCCTGTTGATACCGGTGCGTACAGCGAGCCCAAGCCCATGGACTTAAGCTCAGCCGAGAGCTTGGTCCGCTGCTATGGATGCGGCGGACATGGACACTACCAGCGTGTGTGTCCCTCGCTAGTCATCGGGAAGAAGACGGCCCGTGGGCCCCAAGTCCGGTGGCGCAGGCCACGGCCAGGTGGACGAAGACTCCCCAGCCACCAGTAGAGGCGGTATGCCCTACCGAAGAGCGCTAAGTCTTCGTGATGGGTGTGCAGGTTGTGCGCACCACGGGACTTAGCCCAGAGAGACGTGGTTCTCTCAAACCGGTGAAGGGCAGTGATGGGCTGCTGGTAGTACACTCGGTGTACGGGGGTACGGTACCCCTTGAACGTTTGATGAGTTCTGGGGCGTTGATACGCCGCCGGAACGTCGCTTGGCATAGCGACATCCGACTGCACTCTATGTCAGAGTGGCGGTCGTGGGCTGGTCCTTGGTGGACTAGCCTTTGGTACGGTGAAGGAAGTACCAATGGTCCTCAATGGACCTGAACGTTTCGGCTCGATGAACTCGCGCACCGCGGTGTCGCTCGCAGTTCTCGCCATGAACAACATGGCTGTGCCGAGCATAAGGCACAGCCCGGACTTTGGTGTGGCAAGGCTGAGAAGGGCCTACCAGTCCAGGTCTATGACGGAGCATTGGTGAGTCATGTTCCCACCTCCGTCATGACTGGGGCGTCTGATATAGACCGCCAGGACGCAGAAGCGTCCCGGAGCTGTCAACGCGCCGACAGCTCTGCGTACAGCAAGACCATGCTACGCTGCGGCAATGCCACGCGCATGGGTCTGA
>NW_003303751.1:264136-265736 GCF_000142945.1 Phytophthora infestans T30-4
ATCGGCAGACGCTCACATCGAGTTCATCGACGCTATCCTAGATGTGTACGGCAAGACGTTAACGATGGTCGAGTTTGTCGTGGCTGACAACTGCGCCACGAACAAGAGCGTGGCAACGAAGCTTGATGTACCCCTTATTGGGTGCGCCAGTCACAGATTCAACTTGGCGATGGTTCGCTTTTTGTCCAATCACGAGCATCTGATTTGTATGATTCAACGCCTGATGACAAGCTTCCGCCAACCAAACAACGCCGCTCGGGTCCTACGAAAGTTTGTATTGAACTCGGACCCAGCCGAAATAATACCGCTTTCATTTTTGACCAATGATACGACGGCACGCTGGTAGTAGTGACACTGTAATATTGGAGGCGCCATCGAGAGGCTCTGCCGACCCGGTCATCGCTCGTAATGCTAACGTAAGTCAGAACTATAACTCTCATCCGGATGCATCCTAGATCCTTACACTTTTCTGTGATGTATCATAATGCTGCTACGACAAAGTGGGGGTGTATTTTTATAACTTCGAGCTGTTGGACAGAGGTTTTAAAAGGACAGAAGTCAGACGCACCAACTTTCCAAGCACTAAGAGCCATTTTCTTTCCTGGGATCAACATGAGGTATACAATGGCGGCAGTATAGACGCTACAACAGCCTGTGTGGGTGATTTATGCCGCTCGCGCAGCTGGTGATCTCCCCAATAAACACGATGCATGCTGCTTTTAGCCCGATAATCCGCGACGACGCTCAACAGTAGTCTAGGCATCATTGTTAAACTGATGTTCGGCTAGACTACGCTCATTGCAAGGTAATTTAGTCAGGCCTCCTAAAATACAATAGGCAGTATACGCAGGCAGCTGTGGCATCAGCAATACATAGTGGCGTATGAAGACAAACAATAATCCGCAATGCCGCAATATTCAGTGTATTTTTGCGAACAAGAGCTATCACGGCACTTGCGTCGACGCGTTCCAGAGATCTCGGTTAGCTTTAAGAAACATCAATCTCTCGAAGTTAGCTGAGCGCATGGAGGCACGGTGCGGCTCAAGCACCTACTTACACTCCGAGAAGAGCCGCTCACACCGGTTCCTCGTTGGTGGGATGACACTGAGAAGTGGAATGTAGTCGACAGCACGCCTCGGGGAGTAACGTGGCTTCTTGGCACGGCGCAGAATCTCACTCGCAAAGTCAGCGGCTGGTTCATCTTCACTCTGGCCAGGTCTTTCTGGGCGCCGAAACGCCTCGATCGCCTTGGCTTCTGCACTGAATACAGGAAGAGCACTCGTGACCTTGATGACCGCTGCTTCAAAGACCGGTGAATGAACAATCTCGGCTGTAGGCTTCAGATACTCTTCCATGACAGGGTACTTTGCCATGCAAGCGTCAAAAAGAGCACGGACCTCACCAAGCGTTCCGCTGTGATGCTGCAGCTTCTCGCTGACGCTCTGGAGCTCCTTCAGCTTGTCGTGCAGCACTCGAATCCGGCGATGCTCACTCAGACGGGGGAGCAGCTCTTCGACCTCGGCAACGTGCTTCGCAGCGTCGCGAAAGCACACATACTTGTGTACCATTTTCCACACCGATGACCAGCGAGTCGCATTTG